>NW_004444037.1:1771215-1839232 GCF_000243295.1 Trichechus manatus latirostris | reverse complement strand
ACAACCACTTTGGAAATTGATTTGGCGCTTCCTTAAAAAGCTAGAAATAGAAGTACCATACGATCCAGCTATCCTGCTCCTTGGAATATATCCTAGAGAAATAAGAGCCGTCACACGAATAGATATATGCACACCCATTTTCATTGCAGCACTGTTCACAATAGCAAAAATGGAAACATACTAGGTGCCCATCAGCGGACAAATGGATAAACAAACTATAGCATATCCACACAATGGAATACTACTCAATGATAAAGTCAACTGTGAAGCCTTGAAACATCTTCTAACATGGAGTAATCTGGAGGGCATTATGTTGAGTGAATTTAGTCAGTCACAGAAGGGCAAATATTGTATAAGACCACTATTATAAGAACTCAAGAGAAGGTTTAAACACAGAAGACAATATTCTTTGATGGTTACCAGGGTGCGGACGGAGGGTGAGGGTTATTCACTAACTAAAAGCAGACAAGTATTATATTAGGTGAAGGGAAGGACAGCACACCCTACAGGGAAAGTCAGTATAACTGGACTAAACCAAAGCTAAGAAGTTTCCTGAATACAATAAAGAACTCTGAGGGACAGAGTAACAGGGGTAGGGATCTGGGAACCATGGTTTCAGGAGACATCTAGGGCAATCGGCATAACAAAGCTTATTAAGAAAATGTTCTGCATTCTACTTTGGTGAGTGGCATCAGGGGTCTTAAAACTTGCAAGCGGCCATCTAAGATGCATCAGTTGGTCCAACCTCCTGGAGTAAAGGAGAATGAACACCAAAGACACAAGGAAAGTACTAGCCCACGAGACAGAAAGGGCCACATAAATCAGAGACTTAATCAGCCTTAGATCAGAAGAACTAGATGGTGCCAGCTACCACCAATGACTGCGATGACAGGGAACACAACAGAGAGTCCTTGATGGAGCAGGAGAAAGGTAGGGTTCAGAACTCAAATTCTAGTATGAAGACCAGTCTTAATGATCTGACTGAGACTGGAGGAACCCTGGAAATCATGGCCCCCGGATTCTCTATCAGCCTAGAACTAAAAGAATTTCTGAGGCCAACTCTTCAGACAGGGATTGGTCTGGACTGTGGGACATAAAGTGATACTCATGAGGAGTTTGCCTCTTAGCTTGAGTAGATACAAGAGACTAAATGGGCAGCTTCTGTCTGGAGGTGAGATGGGAAGGCAGAGAGGGTTAGGAGCTGGTTGAATGTACATGGGGAATCAGGGATGGAAAGGAGGAGTGTGCTGTCATAGCATGAGAGAACAGTTAGAGTCACATAACAATGTATGTATAAATTTTTGTATGGGAGAGTAACTTGAAATGTAGACTTCATCTAAACTACAACAATAAAAAAAAAAGAAAAGAAAAAAATTTAAAAAAAGTGATTATGTTTAAGATTCATCCTACACTAGTGTTATCTCATTAACATAACAAAGTAAAAATCTTATTTTTAAACAGGATCATATCCACGGGTACAAGGGGCAAGAATGCAACGCATCTTTTTGGGGACACAATTCAATCAAAAACATCAGTATATGATAGTATCTATTTCACTACATCTTTGGTAATATTTAATATTATCAAACATTTAAATTTGTATAAATTCAATGGATGAAAAATTTTCATTCATTGCTTGTATTTTCCCAAGTGCTAGTAAAGTTGAACACATTTCCATACAGAATTGACCATGTTCATCTCTGAATTTTCTGTTCATATTCTCTATTTCTAAATTAGTTAGAAATGGTTAGAAAAACAAGAGACGAACGTGATTAGCATTTCTCAAACTGAAAGAACTGAAGAGAAAATTCAAGCCTTAAGTTGCAATGCTGAAGGATTCTATGGACCAAAAATTGAATGACACAGGAAGCATCAAAAAAAGAAGGAAGGAATACACAAAGTCATTGTACCAAAAAAATTGATTGACTTTCATCCATTTCAGGAGACAGCATATGATCAAGAACCATTATCACTAAAGGAAGATGTTCAAGCTCCACTGAACGCATTGACAAAAAAACGAGGCCCCAGGAATTGATAGAATATCAATTGAGATGCTTCTACAAATGGATGCAATACTGGGAGTGCTTACTTGGCTATGTTAAGAAAAGTGGAATACAGGCTACCTGGCCAACAGACTGAAAGAGATTTATCATTGCCCATTCAACAGAAAGGATATCCAATGGAAAGTAAAAAATATTGAACAAGATCATTAATATTACATACTAGCAAAAATTTGCTGAAGATAATTTTAAAAATGACTGCAGTTGTACTCAATAGAGAACTTTCAAAAGTTTAAACCAAATTCAGAAGAAGATGTGAAATGAGAAATATTGTTGATGATGTCAAATAGATTTTGGCCAAAAGTAGAGAATAGCAGAAAGATGTTTACTTGTGTTTTATTGACAACACGAAGGCATTTGACTGTGTTTCACAAATTATGGATCACACTGTGGGGAATTCCAGAACACTCAATTGTGCTCATGAGGAAACTGTACATGGATCAAGATGTATTCATTTGAACAGAACAAGGTGAGACTGTGTGGTTCACAACTGAAAAATTTGTATAGCAGAGTTGTACTCTTTAACCTTACTTATTCAATTTGTATACTGAACAAATAATCTGAGAAGCTGGGTTGTATGAAGAGGATTGTGGTATCAGGATTGGAGAGAGACTCATTAACAACCTGTGATATGCAGATGACACAACATTGCTTGCTGAAAATGAAGACGACTTAAAGCACTTCCTGATGAAGGTAAAAACTACAGCCTTCAATACAGATTACACCTGAACCTGAAGAAAATTAAAAATTCCAAAACTGGACCAATGAACAACATCATGATAAATGAGGAAGAAGTTGAAATTGTCAATGATTTCACTCTACTTGGATTGACAATCAACACCCATGGAAAGAGCAGGCAAGAGATCAAATGACATTCCATTGGGCAAATCTGCTGCAAAAGAGCTCCCTAAAGTTCTATAAAACAAAGATGTCACTTTGATGACCAATGTGTGCCTGATCCAGGCCATGGTCTTTTCAGTTGCCTTATATGCATGTAAAGGCTGGACAATGAAAAAGGAAGAGCAAAGAAGAATTGATGTATTTGAATTGTGGTGTTGGCGAAGAATATTGATGATAATGTGGTTGCTGGAAGAGCGAACAAAGTTGTCGTAGAAGAAATACAACCAGAATTATTCTTAGAAGTGAGGATGGCAAGACACTGTCTTGCTTACACTGGACACATTATCACCAGAAAAGGACATCATGTTTAGTAAAGTAGAGGGCCAGTGAAAACAAAGGAAACCCTCAGTGAGGTGGATTTTCACAACAGCCAAAGAAACTGACTCAAACATAGCAACAATCATGAAGATGGTACAGGACTAGCCGATATTTTGTTCTGTTGTCCAGAAGGTCACTATGAGTTAGAGCTGACCTGATGGCACCAAACAACAACAATAATTCCTTATTTATGTCTATTAGATTGTTTTTCTTGTCCTAATTGATTTTACAACTTTTATATATAGCCATACTAACTTTGTCTAACATAGATACTGTAAATATTTTCCTGTATTTTGTTTAAATTTTAACTTAGTTTAACATATCTTCTTTTGCTTATTTATAGTATCTTTTATTATTTTTTCTATATTTAAATTTGATACACTCCATCACTTATGGTCCATTTTATGCATAGTACTTGCAGTGATCTTTTTAAAACAGAAATAAGATCATGTCTCTTCCCTTCTTAGAATACTTGAGTGACCGACAACTGCAAACACCTTCTGTGACTATCAATGCCCTACATTCTCTACCTTCTTTGGGCACCTCCACGGTTTTGTATTGTACTGCTCTTCTCCTTAATCTATCTTCCTTAGTCAAGGAGCCTCCTTACTGGTTCTTAAACATGCTTTCTTTCCAAAATCAAGTGCTTTTCAGTTCCTGTTCCCTCTGTTTGAGATGTTCTCCCCCTCATCTCTACCTGACTGGTTTCTTCTCATCCTTTATATCTCAACTCCAGTGTCAACCTCCTCTCCACCTCTTCCTCTAAGAAGTTACCTTAACCTTAAAGAAGCCACCATTCTTTAATCACTCTGCGTCACAGAACTCCGTGTCCTTCATAGCATGTGTTAGTAATGATTAGTTCAGGGAAAAAAAAATCATTTAATGTATTTTAAGAAGGGAGTGCTTTAATTTGGGGGTTATGTACAAATATTAGAAAGGAGAGGAATAAACTCAGAGAATGCCGTTGTTCATCTGGGAAGTCAGGAGCTGCAAAATATCAACATTGATTATCACAGCTATCGTCAATCCTTATGTAAGTGACTTCCTTAAATCTCACTGGAAGCCATTGCAAAATCACACATCTGAAACACATACATCTGTCTGCCACTGTTAGAAGAATAATATTATAACTTCTGCATCCCTTCCTCATTCCAAATCTTTCAACATGTCTTTTGCTGACAGAATCTAACCTAGAGCTTCCTGGCCTGTTTGTTAAGCAGAAACACAAACAAGAAAAAAAGGTGTTGCGTTGCCAGTAGACGATGAGGCTATTAAAACTTTGGTTACTAAACTATACACAACCTTCTACCAATATTTAGTTTCCAAACTATAATGGTAACGACATCATGCTAAAACCTAAGATGTGGTAACTATCTGCATGCAAAGATGCTCTCACCATAACAGTAGACAAAAGTCTCATCTGTATTTCCATTCATCACTGATCAGCCTTCATTCCTCTTCTGATTCAGTCATAATCTGTCATAGGTATCCTACATATTAATAACTAAATTATATGTTTAAGTACCACAGGCATACCTTATATATAATAGGCAAAGGGCAAAGGATCAAAATACAGAAAATATTTAATATATACAAATATATGTATAGAAAAGCAAAGAAAAAAATCATCATAGTCACTAAAATCTTAGTTTTCACAATTGGGCAAGCGGTCGTTGTAGATTTTCATATCTTTTCTTCATCTATCATTCTATGTTCCATTTACCTCCAGTTGTTTAGGGTTCTTTCCCTGGTAAGGTGATGCAGACCTTTAATCGTGAAACACCTGACCTATTAATGGCTATGCCAATAAAGAATCGACTGGGTCTTCCATGAATTTTTAACACCGGACCTGGACCTGCAAAGAGAAGTTGATTTAGGGATATTGTGAGTAATTAGCATGAAGTATGAAAGATTTTGAATTCAGTGCTTAGAGGTTTGAACTTTATAGCAAAGAAGAAGCCTTGATGCTGTTAGAGCAGGGGAATGACATGGTATGCTAGCTGTTTCCGGTTGATTATTCTTGTTATAGAGGATTGACTATAGAGGGAAAAACCAAAGCAAGGAGGTCAGTTATGGCTATTGCAATAGTCCATATGTTGATGGGGAAGCGAACTAAAATGGTTAGAGAGAGAAAGAAAAGGGAGGATCAACAGTACCTTAGATTTGGTATGATATGAAATCTAACAGAGGAGGAAGAGACTAACATTATAATAAGCTTTTGAGCGGGTGTCTGGTGGATGGAAATCAGCATTCAGATCAAAGGACTAGCTTGTACTAGCATTTTAAGTACATCAGTGAGAAGATCCCAAAGGCATAGTCAACTATTACAATGATTTTGTAAACAAGGGTTATAAATTATCAGAGCTTTGTAAGGCAGATTACCGAAATAGAGGATTTCTTTTTAGGACAAGGGGAAAAATATTTATTAAAATTTTTTTTCCTTTTAATTGAGAATTTGATAATTGGGCAAAAGGATTTATAGAAAAGAATGGTAGAAATAGTTGGAATTAGAAAAAAATATTAGATTAATGACAGGAAATTCGTATCTTTTTACTTTCAAGATTTATTGTGTAAAACAGTTTCGTCATATGAAGGATATTAATGATGCATTAAGTTTGAAAAAATATATACTTTATGGCATAAAATAGATGCATCTGGTTGAATTTTTATTTGACTGAGGCAGCACATCAGTTAGGGTTCAGTCACAGAGTCAGAACCACTATGAGTGATATGGAGTAAAGGACTCATTGTACCATTAAGACTTTCGTAATTTTGAGAGCTGGTAAAGAATCTGTGGAGTGCTTGGGTGGTGCAAACTTTTGACAAGCTCAGATGCTAGCCTAAAGTTTGGAGGCTTGAATTCACCCAGAACCATCTTGGAAGAAAGGTCTGGTGATGTACTTCTGAACAATCCATCACTGAAAACCCTATGGAGCATAATCCTACTCTGACACACGTGGGATCACCATAAGTTGAAGTCATCTCGATGGTGTGGTGAGACATGATAAAAAAATGGGCTCAGAGAGGGCTGTAGCTCTCAGTAATTAATTGACATTAACAAATGAAGAGATCACAAGCTTTTATTTACTTATATAGTGGTTATGATGCAGACAAATGGGGTAAGATTCATTGAGAGATCAGTCTCCCTCAGACCTCCGTCTCACAGTGAATTGACACAGGAAGTCTCTTCTGCGCACATAAGGCTCTAAGATTACATTGCTGCTGACAGACCGAGAGGCAAAGTGGTCAAGAAGTTTTATACCTTAGAGTGCATGGAAACAAGGAAGGGGAATAAGAGTAAGGGCCTTTGTTTAGCTGCACCTGGCCTGACCATCCTGTAGCCAAACTTTACTCAAATTCAGACAGCATGGTAGTCCTGTGACCATGGGCACATGACCAGAAAAACACATTTTTTCCCCACTAGCTACAAGACTAGTGACTTTAGTATAATTAAGCAGTCATCCGTAGTCATAGAGACAGAAAAAGTTACTGTGGGTTTAGAACAGAGAGAAAGATTTATTTGACAAAGACTGGATAGAGAAAGAGACCCAATTCCCAGCCTCCCTCTCAGAGAATGCTCTCAGCCCAAAGCCTCAGCTTAGACAACCTGGATGGGCATCGTAAGTGCAGACCACCCTTCCAGCAAGTGACAGCTGGTACTGGTAAAGGATCTATGAAAGGCTGTTGACTCTGTTCCTGGAGGTGGGCCTGAAATTGCTTGTAGGTCAGCAGGGCTAAGTGTGACATAGGGAGGAAGAGGGCAAAATGAAATCTATGAGGACAAGCTGGAAGCCATATCTGTCTCTCATTGTTTCCAACCTTGACTTACCTTCAGGAGAACCTTGAGCTCTTCACCACAGAGCTTCACACATGCCTGATGCAGGACTCAGAGAAGCTGTAGGAGGAGGTCTGGCAAGAATGGGGGGAGCTCCTTCCCCATACCTACAGGTAAGCCAGCAGATCAACAACATTAAGTGGGAGCTTCAGTGACAGCTGGTATCCTACACTAACTTTCAGAAAATAGTTGTTGTTGCTTCCTTTCCACCTTCCAAATTTTGTGATACATACACATATACAACTTTTTTGGGACACCACAATAATGTTGCACATCTGTAATATGCCTATACACTCCACAATAGATTCACTACCTTTTTCTCATCCTGAGCCTGACGTTGCCTCTGCCTCTTTCAAAATGCTGTTCAATAGGATGCCAGCTTTGACCTGATGGAACTTAGACAGACTTCATCCTCCTTCATACCTTATCCTAAAAATACTTATTTCTGAGTTGTTACCTGTCTTACTTATCTAGTGCTGCTATAACAGAAATACCACAAGTGGATGGTTTTAACAAAGAGAAGTTTATTTCCTTACAGTAAAGTAGGCTAAAAGTCCAAATTCAGGGTGTCATCTCCAGAGGAAGGCTTTCTCTCTGTTGACCTTTTTATCAATGTTCCCCCAGACTAGGAGCTTCTCCACTCAGGGACCCCAGATCCAAAGGATCTCTGCTCCTGGTGCTGCTTTCTCGGTGGTATGAGGTCCCCATGTCTCTCTGCTCACTTCTCTCTTTTATATCTCAAGAGACTGCCTCAGGATACAACCCAATCTTGTGGATTGAGTCCTGCCTCACTAACACAACTGCTGCCCATTTTCCCTCATTAACATCATAGAGGCAGGATTTACAACATATAGGAAAATCACACAATACCGGGAATCATGGCCCAGCCAAACTGATACACACATTTTTGGGGGGACATAATTCAATCCATGACATTACCTTAACATATCTCTCTTATTTCCAACCCCATTCCCTTCTCCCCCTTGCTCCTCCCAATCATACACCCCTAAATCTCCTCAGAAGCTTTCTGGTTGCTCAGTACTTCTTAAAAGAAAATATGCTGTCCCTCATTCTTAAACGTATCAAATGATGGTAATGAGAAAGTCCATAAAGTCTTCACCAGTAACCAGTTTCCTTTGAGTTGACCCCAACTCATGTTGACGCCATGTGTGTTAGAATAGAACTGCGCTCCACAGGATTTTCAATCAATGGCTATGATATTTCAGAAGTAAATCACCAGGGCTTTCTTCTGAGGCATCTCTGGGTGGATTTGATCTGCCAAGTTTTGATTAGTAGCTAGTTGTTTAACTATTTGTACCAACTCTATATAAAAGATGTTTTCCATCCCAAGTCTCTACCATTGTCCGGCCCCAAATCTTCCAACCCTCCATTTAATCAATTCCTATAATTGCTTCCACTTAATCTAATGTCATTTAGTCTTCATGTCACTATAAAATTTTTATATAATAAATTATGCATACTATAGAGTCAGAATTGACTCGACGGCAGTTGATGTGGCTTATTTATTTTACAAATTTCAATAATGGTCACCATGTTATAGGCACTTTTCTAAGTGATTTACAAGGATAGAGCTTATAAAGCTCACAAAAACTGTATGAGGAAGGTGTTATTATTAACCTCACTTTTCAGATGAGAAAACAGAAGCGCATAGTGTTTAGGTAATTTACCCCAGTTATAGCTGATAAGTGTCAAAGTAAGGATTCAAACCTGAGAAGTCTGGCTCCAGAGACCAGACTCAGCCTCTACACTATATTGGTCTCTATTAATTCAGGATGAAAAGAGAAAAGAAAAGAAATAAAAAAACAGTTTTAGGAAATGACAAAAACTGAAAGCCAGATTAAGAAATAGGCCTGCAAAGATGAACAATGCCATAGAACGACAGTAATCAGGGAAGAAAAAGAGGAGGTAGGAAAGGATACTGATCGACGACAATATTTACAGAGAGACAGAAGCAGAGAAAATAGTCAAGAGAGACAGCAGATCAGAGGCACCCTCAGCTCAGAGGCAAAGACATTCAAGTTAAAAAAAATATTAAAAATCCTGCTTATTTGTGAGGCATACAGTTACATATTTATTTTTTTCTGAACTGCAAATGATCAGGAGTTGAAGTTGAAATGTTTTAAACACGGATAAAGGAGTTTACATTTAGATATAGATGATCTGCAAATCAGAATGACGAGGAATAATTTATAAGAAAATGTGAGAAAAGAATGCTAAAATGTGTAGCTTAGCAACAGTAGAAGGCCAGTGACACATTTAGGGAATAATTGACAATATTGGTTGTTCGTAGAGAGACACTAGGCTTTAGAATGCTAAAGAAAGATATATATTTTTGAAAGTTATTTGGTAGCATATATACCAACAAGCTTGAGAAGCAATAATACTTTTGAACTGGGTGAGCCACAGTCTCTAACTTTGCCACACAAGAGTCCTTCCAGTGACACCCTCAACGTGCTAATTTTATACCAGAAAAATGTACCGACTTCTTGCAGGTCAAGACGGCTGTAATAAACTTGGGGTGGAGTAGACATGTAAAAAGGCAAACAACAAAGTCTTTAATGAGAAAATGTTCTGCTTCCTTCTTCACAGCAAGCAGAACAAATTTATAAACTGCTGGAGGATGGTCTGGGGGTCACCTCCATTTTTTCCACATGCTTCATTTCTGAAGCGGGGACTTGACTATGGTAAAGTATCAATGTCACAAAACTGGTAGCCTGTGCTACCATCAGATGGCAGGTATGGTTTTTGTTCTCTAATAGCATAGAAGGAATGGGGAGACATTCCTGCCAATTACCCAAGAGTCTCTGAATAGCTGTTGTACAATTCCAAAATGGAAGGCTTTGTTCTACACAGTAATTTAAGTTTATTCATTTGAGCATGAGACCAACAAGTTTTCTTTACAATTTTATTGAAGTATAATTAAAGTACAGTAGACTACATATATTTAAAGTATACAAACTGAATAATTTTAATGTGTACCTGAGAAATCAAACCCTCCCTCCAACAAAGTAATGAGCATTTCTATTACAACCAGAAGTTTTCTTGTGTCTCTTTGCAATCCATCCCTCCCTGCACCTCCATCCTAGGGTAATCACTGAACGGCTTTCTGAAACTATAAATTAGTTTACATGTTCTAGAATTTTATATAAATGGAATGTACACATTTTTTGTCTGGCTCCTTTTATACAGCATAATGATTTTAAGGTTTTTGCATTTTGATATGTGCATCCATACTTCATTCCTTTTTATTGCTGAGTCATGTTCCATTGAACACATATACTCATTCACCTGGTGATACACGTTTATATTGATCCAGTTTTTGGTTATTACAGCTAGAACTACTATAACCACCTATGTACAAGCATTATGTGGACATATGTGTTTCCTTTGGTTAAGTAGCTAGGAGTGGAATGGCTGGGACAGGTGTTAAGGTATAGGTTTAGCTTTTTCAGAAACTTTCAAATTGTTTTCCAAAGTGGTTTTACCATTTTAAATTCCCATCAGCAGTATATGAGACTTGTTGTGCACCCTGACTGATACTTGGTGTGGTTGGTCATTAATTCTAGCCAGTGTAATGAGTGTATATTGGTATTTCATTGTGGTTTTAATTTGCATTCCCCTATTAACTAATGATGTTGAGTATCTTTTCATGATTTTAAAAATATTTTTGGTAATATATCCTCTATTGTAAAGTGACTGTTAAAATATTCTACCTACTTTGATTGGATTGTCTTTCTGTTTTTCAAGCTTTCGAGTTCTTTGTATCTGGTAGTTAAAATTTCTTTATCTGATATACATATGTGTTGTGAATATTTTCTTCCAGCGTGTGACTTGCCTTTATGATGTCTAAATGGTGTCTTTCAAAGAGCAAGCATTTTTAATTTTGAAATTCAGTTTATCTGTTTTTTTATTTTGTTTTGTGTTTTTAAAGTTTTCTCTAAGAAATCTTCACCAATCACAAGGTTGTAAATATTTTGTTCTAGAATTTTGTAGTTTAAGTTTTACATTTAGGTCTATAATCCATTGTAAATTAAATTTTGTGATTGGTATGAGGCAAGGTCAAATTTAATTGTTTTCCCATGTGGATATTCAGCTGAACCAGCACCATTTGTTGAAAAGACTTTCCTTTATCCTTTGAACTGCAATGGCATCTGTGTCAAAAATCAGTTGACCATATATGTATGGATCTATTTCTGGACACTGTCTATTCTGTATTATTAATTTATTTGTCAGTACCACACTAAGTTGATTATTATAGCTTTATAGTAAGTCTTGATATGAGTTAGGGTAAGCCCTCTAACTTAGTATATTTTTTTCTAAAAAATTTTGCCATACTAGAACCTTTTCAAGTATAGCAAAAATTTTTTTTAGAAAAGAAAATATACAAAGTTAGAGGACTTACCCTAAGTGATATCAAGACTTTATTGACTATGCAAAAGCATTCAATTGTGCGGATCATAACAAATTATGGATAACATTGCCAAGAATGGAAATCCCAGAACACTTAATTGTGTTCATGAGGAAACTGCAAAGATCAAAAGGCAGTCATTTAAACAGAACAAGGGGATATTGCGTGATTTAAATCAGGAAAGGTATGTGTCGGGGTTGTATCCTTTCACCATAATTATTCAATCTGTATGCTGAGCAAATAATCCGAGAAGCTGGACTATATGAAGAAGAACAGGTCATCAGGATTGGAGGAAGACTCATTAACAACCTGTGATATGCAGATGATACAACCTTGCTTGCTGAAGGTGAAGCACTTATTGATGAAAATCAAAGACCGCAGTCTTCAGTATGGATTACACCTCAACATAAAGAAAACAAATATCCTCACAACTGGACCAATAAGAAATATCATGATAAACCAAGAAAAGATTGAAGTTGTCAAGGATTTCACCTTACTTGGATCCACAATCAACACCCATAGAAGAAGCAGTCAATAAATCAAACGTTGCATTGCATTGGGCAAATGTGCTGCAAAAGACCTCTCTAAATAGTTAAAAACAAAGATATCACCTTGAAGACTAAGATGCTCCTGACCCAAGCCATAGTGTTTTCAATTGCCTCATAAGCATGTGAAAGCTGGACAATGAATAAGAAGACCAAAGAAGAACTGATGCTTTTGAATGTGGTGTTGATGAAGAATATTGACTATACCATGGACTGCCAGAAGAACAAACAAATCTGTCTTGGAAGAAGTACAACCAGAATGCTCCTTAGAAGCAAGGATGGTGAGACTACGTCTCACATACTTTGGACATGTTATCAGGAGGGATCAGTCCCTGGAGAGGGACATCATGCTTGGTAAAGTAAAGGGTCAGTGAAAAAGAGGAGGACTCTCAAGGAGATGGATTGACACAGAGGCTGCAACAATGGGCTCAAGCACAACCACAATTGTGAGGATGGCACAAAACTGGCAGTGTCTCATTCAGCTGTACACGGGGTTGCTATGAGTTGGAACTGATTCGAGGGCACCTAACAACAACAACAGAACCCTTTTATTTTCCTATAAAATTTAGAATAAGTGTGACAATTTCTGCAAAAGAAAATGTGTTGGACTTTTGTCCAGAAATATGTTGACTCTGTAGAGCAATGTATCTTTTTTTTCTAAGTGCTTTGAATATTTTTGTTTGTTTATCTTTGATATTCAGAAGTTTAGTTATTATGTATCTAGTGTGGTATTCTTTGTGTTTATCTGTCTGATGTTTACTTAGCATCTTGAACCTATACATTCATGTCTTTCATCAACCTTTTCCTTCTCTCCTTCTGCTACTGAAATTTTTCTTAGGTTAGACCTTTTAATGTTGTCTCACAGGTCTCTGAGGCACCATTCACTTTTATTCCCAATCTTTTTTTCTCTATTCCTCAGATTGGATAATTTCTATTTACTGTCTTCAGGTTTACTGACTCTTTCCTGTTGATTCTAATATTGAGCTCGTCCAGAGTGTTTTTGTTTTTGTTTTTAATAAATTTCAGATTTTGTATTTTTCACTTCTTACATTTCCATTTGGGTCTTTACTATACTAACTGTTTATTTGCTGAGAATTCTTATTTTTTCACTCAATTCAAGTGTCTTTTATTTATGTCGGGAGCATAATTACAATACCTCCTTTAAAATTTATAGCATCTTTGTCATCTCAAGTTTGGCATTCATTGATAATCTTTTCCCTTGAAAATTGGTCATGTTTGTCTAGTTGTTTATATGTTGAATAATCTGGAGTATGTTCTGAATATTATGAATGTTATGTTCTATAGATTCTGGGTCTTGCTCTAATCCCCTGGAGAATGTTTATGTTTTTGTTTTCCCAGGCAATCAATCCAGTTAGGTTCAGACCTTAAGTTCTGTTGCCACCTGTACGTGATGTTCAGATCTCTGTCTTTGCTGTGCTTTATGTCTCTGCTGCACATGCATAGTTCAGTGGTTAGTCAGAAGCTTATGTGGGTGGTTCAAATCTCGGTTCAGTTCTCTAAGCCTTTCTTATGCTGGTTTGTTTCCGTCCTACACATACATAGCTCAGGTGTTAATCTAAGACTTGTGCAAGTTCATGCACAGAATTACTGGATCCTCTTTTGGAACTCTCTTTCCTTTATGATTCCCCCCAAACCACCAACCCACAGAGGCACCTTCGCTTGAGCAGAAAGACAGGGTTTCTACAGGAGTTTTAGCTGCCTGTATGAATTGCTTTTCCAAGTTTGATTCCATTCCACAATTCACCCACTTTTCTTTATCATTCTAGAGTCTTTAATTATTTATTATTATTATTTTGCATTTTATCCAGTGTTTTCAGTTGAATTTAGTATGGAATATGGCTTTTAATAGGCTTATGCTGCCATTCTGTGACAGGAACTTCAGACCAAAAGTTAAGAGAAAATATTATGTGACGTAGAAGGCACCAGCCTTCTAGATTCCTAGCATTTTGGATCATCATTTCTTTACTATCAAAATAATATAGCTTGAGACACCATCTGTCCCATGTATTGTGGAATTATATACATAACATTTCTGTAGATTGCTAGTCTTACATTCTTCTGTCTACCTCATCTCATCATATACTGGTTATTGCTCTTGATATTTGTGTCTGCTATCTGCACACAGGCTGTATTCCTTTCTTTTTGGCCCACAACTGCCACTCTACTCTCCCATCTGCCTACTTTATCCAGGTTTCTCATTTCTCTGCTCTAGCTGCCAATCCTCCACACCTCACTGTGCTTCTACATAATTATGCACAGCAATTATGTCTCTACTGCTGCCTCTAACATACTTATCCAAACACTCATTAACGTATGCTACTAAACAAAGAGCCATCCACTTGTGGTGTCTCTCCTTGTAATGAACTAGGGAATGAGCTTTAAAATTATAGTATTTTTTTTTCTTTAACATACTCTAGATCAATTCCAAGGCCAGGCTCCTAAGCAAAGAAACCAGAGAACACTCTAGAAAGTGATACTGTGGGGTATCCCTTCCTCTTCCTTTCTCAACCAGATTGTTTTTCCACTGAGATAGCTACACATTTCCAATTGAGATATGATGTCAAATGTTATAATAGAGCTGTGGTTAAAATACCACAAGTTGAAAAAGTAGAGAATGACATTCTGGGGGATTCAGGAAGCTTTCACAAAGGGGCATGTTTATGGATGTCAAGACTTCTATTGGAAAGTCTTGAAGGATGTCATATAATTCACCAAGCAGAGAAGGAAGAAAGTGAAAGGTGTATTTGTGTCATGGCAAGTAGTCTAAAGATGACTGGAGGGTATAGTAAGGAGTGCAATCAGATGAAGCCAGAAAGATAGGTTAAGTTCCATGCCATGCTATGGAGTTTATTATGTAGGCAAAAGTTTCATGCTTTGACTCAAAAGTTTGCGTCTATTCTTTCTCTACTCTTACTTGCAGGAATTTCTAAAAAATAACAATAACAAAAATCAAAGACCATGCCAACTAACTATCCTAATTTTCAGTATTTTATATATATACACCTACGTCACTAATGTTCTTATCACAAAGGGTCAGGCTTGAACTGACATGCAGAAAATATTTTTCCACCAATTAGTCCGGAAAACTGGCAATAGAAGTTGATCACAATAAATCTGAAAGATAGTATATTAAACTGGCACTGCAGATTCTTAGCATGAAAAATTGTAACTAAAAGTAAAATCCTTAGAGTGCATCCAGGGCAATGGACCCAATTTCCGCTTGTGGAAACTAATACTTAGAGTCGTTTTCCGAGGGTGACCAAAAGGTCAGTGGCAGAGGCAGAATCATAATCCAGGACTTGTGATTCCCGTTCCAAGGCAGTTTGGAATATAGCTGTGGTTTCACCACTTATTGCTGTTTCGTTCCATCTCTTTTCTTACATTGTGCTGACTTCTCTTGATGTGACTGACTGCCTTTTGTAGTCCAGTGTCTACCTTATCAGTAATCTAAGGAAGCCACAATTGAATACTTCCCCACTTGGGATATTAGTACTTCCTCACTTCAAATTTAGAGACTTTTATCAGTTACTTTCATTTGGAGCCGTGGTGGCAAAGTGGTTAAAAAGCTTAGCTGCTAACCAAAAGGTCAGCAGTTTGAATTTGCCAGCTACTCCCTGGAAACCCTATGGGGCAGTTCTACTCTGTCCTATAGGGTTGCTATGAGTCAGAATCGACTTGACAGCAATGGTTTTTTTTTTTTTTTTTAATCAAGTAGTAGTGGGTTTGAATACCTTTTTCACACCAGATCACAAATGCTACATCATTTACATTCTTCATATAGGAAGTGATTGACAGGGGCTTTAGTGGCAGTGGTAGATAACAGTGGTGGAGCTATAGTTGAATGACCTCTTTCTCTCTCTGGAGATTCGAGAACCTCCATACTCTACCATTCCATACACATATTCACACGTAGAGAGTGATTAATGATTGCCTTTACATTATCATGGGGAGATCTTCTAGAAGAGCTCACTAACTAATTCATAAAATGCCAAGTCAGGGACTCTTCCCTCTTAAGGTTCAGTCCTAAAGCCATCTCTGCACAGAGAAACCACTCAGAAATGAGTCTCCCTCTAGATAGAATGACATTCCCCATGAATTATCTATATCCTCTGTCATGTTCAGTTTTGACTTGAACTTTGGCAGAAGGAACACTAACTCTGCAGGTGAGGTGACTGAAGCCAAGGTCAAACTTCCCATGGGACTGAGCATTTTGAGCCCAATAGGTTCTGCCGTAGATCTTAATGACAATTAGATAGTTAACTGGAATGATCACCCGATCTACTCTCCTTAAAGCAACTACATTCCAACTATAACTGTGGCCATGATAAGCTAATAAAACATGCATACCTGAAGGATTGAGAGTGTTTGCTTAAATATATCTGGAAAGAGATGAAGTTGATTTTTATAATATTTACCCTAATCCAAAGGGGGAAAAAACATTTGCGTTATTTCACTTTGGATTAATTTTAACTAAAGCTATGTGCCTCCTGTATTGAACAGTGATAACTTTTGGTCATAACTCAAATAATTTGAGTAATTTCTTCATTAGAGATTTTTTTATCATTTAATATTACTTAGTAGTAAATTTTTGATTGTTAATTTTCTTTAAAATAATTGTTTTTAAATTATTAAAAAAATTTTTTTTATCATGTTTGGAAATCAAACCCCACAAATCTTGATATCTTACCAAATCAAGCCGAACTCAATACTGTCTTGGGACAATGTAAATGAAAGAGTTAAAATAAATGAATGCATGATTTCAGTGTGAATCTCTCCTTTATATGGAGAAATAACCATTTTGAGAAAGAATTTGAAATATATATATTTTCTAATGTGCTTGAATTCCAGGGCCTAGAATAATGCCTAGCATGTGCTGAGGTTCTGTACAAACACTGGATATTTGACATATAAATAGTGGCTCCTTCTATATGATTCTGTAAGATCCTCTGTCTACCTTTATTAGATCAAATAGCACATTATATGGGAATTATATATCATTTTCTTCAATTCTGCACTAAACTATAAACTCCTTAAGGGAGCTTACCTCATTCACTTTGTATCCTCAGAAGCTAATACAATATTTGGCATATTGTAGACATACTTTTAAATATTTGTTCAACTGAAGTAAAATGTTTGAGAAATAAGGATACTTGACATGCAATGGGATTTATTCATGTATTTTCCTGTCCAAAAACCAGTTTGATAAATGACTATTAACAGTTACATGGAATTTGATTGAGTAAAATCATAAAAGTAAGATTCCTTTTCTCTGTAACTGCCTCTAAACATCTACTAGACTTCTTTCTCCAGGCCCTGGAACAGATCTTGTGCAGCCCTTACAGATTTTCCAGTCACTTCTGGGAAGTAAAATGTTCTGGGCACTGTCGGCACAACACTCGTATGGAGTAATGAAATACGAGATCCACAGTGTACAAATATAAACACTCTGAACATCATTTGAAGTTAAGCTTGCTTTGGTCTGGGAAGTCTGAAGTAATTGAAGGAGTGAGCATAGTTAATTCAGTAAACTCTTTCTGTCCTTCCCTTTTACTTGCCTTATGACACTAGGTTTGGAACAAGAGGAGCTAGAGGAGGTAAAGGGCAAGGCAATCTAACTTAACAAGTATTATTTTGATCTGGCATTTGTGCACTCAAGTTCAACACCAAATTTTCTCTCTTAAGACACTTTGATGGTTTCCTCTGAGATTTCAGGAATGGCAATCTGCCTTATATGAGGCAATACCTGTTCTCTATTGGGGGCTATATGAAGTCCCTTCAACTTCCTGATGCAACCATATACCTCCAGTGTGTTTCTGATGTTGAGAGCCTCTTTGATAGTCACTTTGAAAAGGTGACCCTAAGGGTAGCTTCTTCTTACATGATCACATTTGGACCATGGAAAATATTCCTCTGCTCTATCATTGGAGGCAGTACAGCTTATCCCAGTATAGTCATCTTATGATAGTTTAGCTATATATTTTTTCCTTAAATTTACGAGGCATAGGTCAAACACTAGTTTCTTATACTCTCCTAAACTTCAAGGAATATATGTCAAGCCATTCAAGTGGTTCTTTTAAATCCTTGCTTACTTGACAAGGAGTAAGAGTGAAGCATCCTGTTTTCCTTCCCTATGGTTGGGGAGGGAAAATGTCAAAGAATTCCAATAATTTTATCCAAAAAGTCTTCTATTTATCTTCTCAGCTTTGATTCCTTTATACCGTTAGGGTTCTGTTGGGCCTCAGATCACAATGTTTGCAAGACTCCTTTGCAAGTCTTGCTTAGATGGTCTAGCAACTTTAGTTTGGAATGTGAGAGTTTTTGCCTCCTATTATTTTGTTCTTGGCTTTCAGGGGCCTTAGCAGAAACAGAGATAGAAAGAATTCCATTTAAAAATTATTACTATATGGTTCATATTTGTTTGAATTTGTTATGTGTATATTTTATTTAAAAAAAAAATCTCTGATTTGTTTCAATCTAACTCAGTCTTATACAATTTCGGATTTATATACATGCATTCTGAAAAGCCAAAAGCATTGGACAGCACCATCACTTTGAGTCTTTTCTATTCTGTTTAGGTAACAGTAAATTTTGACAGATTGTCCAAGGAGAAATCATCTTTAAAATGATATCTGAAAGTCTGAATGGAATCCTGTTTTATTCCCCCCAAAAGAAGGGAATGAATGAATGAGTGCTTTTGATTGCTATAATTCAAAATGTAACTCATATTTTCCTCCACAGCCTAAGTGGGATTTGCTAGGATAAATGAGTCAGTGATGATAAAGGAGGCAAAGCACAAACTGGAAGACATCTCTGTCACTTCTTACATCGAAAGAAGCAATGTCCACAGAGTATAGGCAACTCTTCAAATGTAGACGTCTGGGAGTCAAGAGCTTAAAAAACAAACAAGCAAATGAACAAACAAAAAACCGAAGACAAGGTAGTGAATACATGTTTGAGTGTGAACAGTAAGTCAACATTTTATGTGAGCATTTATGTGAGCATATAATTCATTTATCCTCAGCTGTAAACAATAACAATGTTTCTAAACACATATAGCTGTGTGATGCCTCTGACATTGAGATATGGTCAGATACAACATGACTTTCTCTGCTAAGATAAATAAACCCATTGATGACAGATAATTTGGTTGACAGCTTATACATATCTTAAGGAAAACCAGTAAGTTGGAAATGTAAGACATCTGAAAATTAACATTTGTGCACAGAATAGCTCCTCATCAGAATTTCTACATTTGTGTTGCTTTTCATATCCTTGTTTTAACCAGGAAGCTTAATAAAATCCTGTGTGCAGAGCACGTTCACAGGGTCTGCAGTTTGTCAAATACTCTCACATTCTTCTCCTCACAGTGCACAGACTTCTGTTAACATTCAGAGTTCATAGATTCTTTTCATCAAGAGCTTATTGGAAACAGAAGTCTATTTTGTCTGCTAAATGTGAGGAACTGAGATTCAGACTCTGGCACAGTTAAGCTGTCAACAAAATGCAATGATTGGGCTGATGTCCAATTTTCTAATATTGACCTGCTTCCTAAGGATCCTTATAAAGCAAAGAAGCAATGGCAACTACAGTAAAAGGCATGCTTTGGACACCTTCATATTTTATGGGGACTCATATCCATTTTCTATGACAACATGGGAGATCTACTTTATTACCTGTAAGGTGTTAGCACCAGACTCCTGACAAAGAGCAGGTTCCCGAACCTGAGACATTGCTTTCACCGTGGTTTTGGGTACTCAGAGGGCAGTATTCAGAGCTCACATTTCACACGTTTATGCGAAGTCCAAGTGCTAGTGGGACCTGTGAAAGTATTTCAAATGATATTCTTAATAAAATCTTTCTGATTCAAGTTGGAAACAGTTGAATTTTCTCTTAGAAGTTTAGGATAGGAAAGGACAGCAAGTGATGGTTTTTAACTTTCTCCCTTCAGAAAAAACTGACTTTTAAATAAAAGGCAAGAGTTTTAAACTCTCTCTCCAAGTTTCTTTTAAACTTTTTCAATTCCTTTGTTTAAAGGCACTTCTTTATTTTTTGTGAACCAGATGCTAGCTGAATTCACTCAGTTTATTGAGATTTAAGTAAAAGTCAGAATGCTCCATTCCATATATTATTGATACCCTCTGTCTTAGGCTGGGTTCTCTAAAGAAGCAAAACCAGTGAAGCGTCTATATTTATATACCTATGTAGGTATATGCATGTATATATATATATAGAGAGAGAGAAAGACAGAGAGATTTGAGATTTATATCATGGAAATAGCTCACACAGTTGCGGAGGCTGGAAAATCCCAAGCCCGTAGGTCAGGCTGGAGGATTCTCCTGACTCACATAGCTGCAAGGACTGGCAAATCCAGTATCATCAGGTCAGACAACAGACTTCTGGCTGACAAGCTGCAGAGGCCAACAAATCCCAAGACTGGCAGGTAAACTGGAAGCTCAATTTCCAAGAACTGGAGGTCAGATGAACAGGAGCCAGCTGCAGGATCCAGAGCAAGCAAAAGGCTGTGAGCCTTGCCAGAAAGTCCACCTATATTCAATTGATTGTCTACTCACAGCAGATCCCATCATGGATGTGTTCAAAATATATCAGATCTCATTTTGGATGTGATTACATCATTATACAGCTGCCAAACTGCATGGTAACTGCCAAACCACTGAGAATCATGGCCCAGCCAAGTTGACACATAACCTTAACAATCACACCCTCACTATGTTTCTGTGGGTTTCCAGGGGCTTACGGCCCCATGATTCCTGCTGGCACTAAGTTCCTACTTCCACTGACCTCTCAACAATCATTCTGTTCCCTTTTGTCTGCATCACTCTAAAGGATACTAATATCTAATCTTTTAATTTCCCAAACCAACTCATAGAAACCGTTTGTAATGATTCTAAGGCAATGGAAGGAATTCCATGTTGCATCTCTGTAAATTGTCTTCTTCTTAACAATCCTTTGGCCACTTTATCAATGGGAATTTTTCACTGACCATGGTCTGCCAGCTTTAGGCTTTTCACCATGCTGCTTGCCCTACTCTTCTCCCTTCCTCTTCTCCTGTTAGCTTTTTCTATTTACCTTTTATGAGATTCCTCAAAATCATATTTCTCTCTTTCAATTTGGTTTCCTTCGCTTTATTTAGATCACGTTCCCTAAATTTTGTCTGGGATATATACAAAACACCTATTAATGTGTCTGATAAAACAAAAGGCCACCACTGTTCATCTGGCCTGTAAGCAGCCCCAAACATTGGGTAGTCTTTCTTTCTTCTTTCCCTTTCAATCATTTTAAGTTAGCAGAAGTATAGAAAATTATTTTCTCTCCACTGGAAGGTAAGCATACACCCCCAAAGATTGACATGGCTATATTCAGTCAGCTTTGGGTTTAAATTATCAAAGATTATGGTTTATTTGAAACTTAGTTTTGATTTTCTTTTTTCTTCTGCTAAAAAATAAATACATGTTACTGTCTTTTTGAATTGCACTTTATCAAGGTAAGCATTTGACTTTCGTACAGGGAGGATTTCTGGAAAAGGAGGATTAAAAATAGTCCTCCTATCTTCTCTGGAATTTCTGGATGATGAAAATTGTTAAGTGCTTGACTACCAAGCAAAAGGTTGGCATTTCAAACTCACCCAGAGGTGCCTTGGCAGACAGGCCTGATGATCAACTACCAAAAGATTACAGCCTTGAAAACCCTATGGAGTACAGTTCTACTCTGTATACATGGGGTTGCCAAGAGTTGGATTGACTCAGTGGCAAATAACAACAACAATAACTCTTTTCTAAATAATTATATGTTAAATATATTAGTCTTTTTAGGTTTGAGTAAGAGTGTGATAAAATACTGCTGAATTATTTTCCAATTGCTGGGTCAAAGACTTGCCCATGCAACAATTGTTCTGGTGTATTTTCCACCAGAACAAACAAAGTTGATGCTGCTAGTCCTCTTTTGAGAAAAAAAAAAAAAAAAAGTTGGTGATTTTTTTATGCTTGTCTATTAATTTATTATTTATTTCTCTTCTTGTTCCTAAAGACACTATATTATAAGATAACATAAATCAGAAATGAGAAAGAAGAGGCAAAGAACAAAACGAATAAGGGAGAAAAAACAAAGAAAGCAGGGGGGAGGAACAAAAGAGTATACACCTACTCTTCACTTAATGACTATCTCCTTATCTGACATTTCATGTTTATGACAATAGTAAAAAATCTCCTATCTGACTATTTTGGGCATGAATGACATATGTCTGGCAATAACAAAAGCCGAGGTACAAGGCGAGAGTACCATTGACTGTGATGGTTAAGGTTATGTATCAACTTGTGTGGGCCGTGATTGTTAGTGGTTGGGCAGTTATGTAATGATGTAGTCATCTACCATTTTTTTGTCTGATGTGGTCATCCTCCATTTTCACATAACGATTTTCACATAATGACCTGGTCTTTGGAACCTAACCATACTGATAAGTGAGGAGCAGGTATATACAATAGAACTAGGAATAAAACTTGACCAAAATAACTAGATATCATACTAGGAGATATTTTAGTCTGCATATGAAGAAGTTGATAAGGAATGGTAATTTGCAATAGCTCAAGGTCTTTAATCACACATGACTAAAGTCACAGGTTGCAAACTTAATCCCAACTAGATTCCCAAAGATTTGTTCTGCTTGTTAAATCAGGATCAACCTGACATTAACTTAGAGAGGCTGTTTTGATAATGGCATATTCAGAAGCCTAGAGACAAGAACTGGGGGAAAAAAAAAAAAAACCTTCAAATATTTTATCTTTCTGGAATGTCTTCATGGTGTTTACATTTATTGCTAAAAAATAACTAGCAATGCTTTCCGTTTGGAAAGCTCAAGATGTTACACAATGAAAGTTTGAGTGGTGAAAAGTCTTTGC
Source organism: Trichechus manatus latirostris (assembly GCF_000243295.1). Classification (NCBI taxonomy): domain Eukaryota; kingdom Metazoa; phylum Chordata; class Mammalia; order Sirenia; family Trichechidae; genus Trichechus; species Trichechus manatus. The sequence goes on along the minus strand of NW_004444037.1, from coordinate 1,816,211 downwards.
AAACTCTCTAAAATTCAGTGACTTCTGAGTACAAATATACTTTGAGTCATATGAAAAGAAAAGTTATTTTTCTCTATGGAGTCTGTTGGTCTCTTTGAAGTGATTTTATGTCTTTTTTCTCTAGGCCTCACTTAAATTGGCTTCCCAGAGATTTGTAGCCAACAAGAAGCTGTCGCTCAGATCAAGGGGGTAAAATATTTGAAAGAAAAAGAATTAAATGTTTTTCACATCTGTTCTTAGATGATTGCTATAGTAAACAAAAAACAGTGTTTTGTATATTTAGCTATTAATAGTTGAGTATTCACTGATTTTATAAAATGAAAAAAAGAAGCATTTGCTTGTGAGTGTGTATGTTTGTATGTGTGAGCCTGTATTTATTTAATTAACAACTGTATTTGCTTGCTTATGGGTGGATATGCATGTGACAAATCCGCTCAAGTTAAGCATCATTTTAATAGGGAGCTTCTCCAGGAGAATTTAGTAAAAGGCATGTACTCAACTGAAAATTTAATACACTTACTGTCAAATATAGTATAATTAGAATTTGACTTTTAGATAAAAGCGTATCAGATAGTCAAGTCTTTTAGAAACACTTTGTTACTAAAATACTACTCCTTAAAAGGACAATAATTAAGAGAGTCTATGAGTCTATGGTGGGTTAAGGAGCGCTGGTGGTGCAGTGGTTAAGTGCTCGCCTGTAAAATCAGTGGTTCAAACTCACCAGCGACTCCGCGGGAGAAAGATGAAGCAGTCTGCTTCTGTAAAGATTTACAGCATTGGAAACCCTATGGGGGCAGTTCTACTCTGATGACTATGGGTTTTTTTTTGGTTTTATGATGAGTTAGTGTGAGTGTGTTTGCAAGCACTGATGTAGAAAAAAGCTTTATTTCTTTAAAGGCCAGAACTGAGAACAGCCTCAATCTTAATATTTTCTTTTCATCTCTATTATTTTATTAACTTTAGTAAGTTACTAAAATCCTGTTTCATTTCTCTTTTCAAGAAATTTTGCTGTCTCCTCTCATTGCTAATTCTGTGACCTTGGCCAATTTATGACTGTTGTGTTTGTGTTTCCTAAATTTTAACATAGGAGTTAATAAATACAATACCTACCTGATGAGGTTATGGAGGAGATTAAATAAGATAATGTATGTAAGTGCCTGCAATAGTACCAGGTACGTACATATTAGTTACTATTATTGCTTTGATATTTAAATGTAGGATGAGTTCATGGTGATGGTTTAGGTAACTTCTTTGGAAACAACATTACTGTGAGAAAATATGGATCCTCCTATGGGGCGCTGAGGAGTCTCCATGTGGCGCAGATGGTTAAGTGCTTGGCTACTAACTGAAAAGTTGGCTGTTCAAACCTACCCAGAGGCTCCTTGGGTCAAAATCTGCTTCCAAAAGGTCATGGCCATGAAAGCTCAATGAAGTGAAATTCTACTCTGCAACACATGGGGTCGCCATGAGTCGGACCACTGGGTGACAACTGTTTTTGTTTCTTTGTTTATTTGTTTTGTTTTTATGGCACATTGAGTTACCTTTGCAGAAAGGTACCTGTAACCCAGCTCCAGAGGAAATGTCTTTGGTGCCAGCCTGACATACACTGTAAGATTGTAGAGCAATCCGAGTTTGTTTTTTGGACCAAGAGGTTTCAATTCTAAGCCTATCAATCTATCACCTGTTCTAAATTCACACCCTTTACCTGAATCTAACCAAAGCTGCGCAAGAGGAATAATGTTCCTTCATATACTACAGGCTAATGAGAAACTGTAGGCCTTGTTTGTCAATATCATTCCTAAATTCCTTCCTCTGTCCTGCTTCCCTTCACCCTCTGATGAATACAAAAGTGCCTTGTACATAACACATTCTAGTGTTTCTTATTTTGATGTCTGGTGCTTACATGGGGATTTGGTTTGTATTGTGTATGTGTGTGTGTGCGTGTGTGTGCGTGTGTGTGTGTGTGTGTGTAAAACTCAGTAGAGCTTCAATTAAACATTAAAAACAAATTAAAATTCCAAAACTGGATGTGTCTTATGCTGTACTGCAGGGATTGTATCACAGGTAGAGATAGCGAAGGTTTTAGTTGGGATTCTCTTTCATTTAATAGCATTGAGTGCTATGCCTCAAAGGCAAGAAGAACAGGGAAGGAAAAAAAAAAAGTCATATCCAATTCTGGCTTATATAGGTTTTAGTTCAAGTCAGCTAATGGGAAGAATTTGCAGTGAAATTGCCTTGAATCCTTATTTGTTTATTTGTGTATTTATTTATTTTTACAAAGGCAAAAAGAAGCCTGTATTTAGTACATACTATTAAAAATATTGACTCAGACTAGGAATCAATGAAAATCTGAAGACTCTCCATAAATTATTTAATGGGATAGAGGGAGTTTAAAGCTAATAATAGATGGAGCATTCTTCTTAAATAAATTCTCTTTTAATAACACAGTGCAATTGGAAAGATACTTTTTGGCCATTCATAAAGTACCATAATTAGGATTTCTTTAAACTAAATACATGCATTTACACATATATGAGAAATGCAATTATTTATTTTTGTTAATTCTCCAAGGGATGAAATATACTAGACAGATTTTACTTTTTAATTACACAGAAAAAGTTATTTCTGAACAGTTTTCTAGATTTATAGCCCTAGACAATTTTTCATTCTTTTTTTTTTTTTAATAAGGACAAATAACCTCACAAGCAGTTTACTTAGAAATTTGTTTTACAGTCAATTGTAAAAACACATGAATGAATGTTTTCTTAGGATGGTTATTTTTCCTTTTAAAGATACTGTTGTAAAACACATGGCCTTTATTTGCATATCCATATAAAGGGCCAGGAAGATATTGTGATATTGAGAAGCACTTTGATAAGGCAGTATTAAAAATATCAGTGAGGAAGTTTAATTAAATACTAGTTTGATGGAGATCAGCAGAGAGAATATGCAAACACTATCCAAGTAGGTGAAGAGTTGTGGCTTCCACAGGTGACACAATGAAGCTTTCTGCTTTTAGTTTAAGAAAGCCACTCTCTCTCTCGCTGTCTTTCTCTCTCTCTCTCTCTATATATATATATTGTCCCCATCGCTTCTTTTGTACAGTGCTGCAATGTCTCTTCCCTTCATTCTATCTAACTCTTTTATCTCCCTTTGACCTTTTGTTTACCTCAGCTCTAACTTGGCTAAAGTCCCTTCCAGCCCTAAAATTCTTTGAATCTGTAATTCTATTTCTGTTCCGCACACATCAGCTGTATTTCTCTATTCCCAGCTAATAGAGATAGAGATCATTTTAGGTTCTATTATTATTTTTTTCATTCCCTTGTTTGTTAATTTTTAAAGAACATGTATTATTACCGAGAATCATAGGATTTACATGGAGAAAAACAGAATAGACGGCTTTTATTCCTTCATGAGTTTTTACTTACTCTATGCCAAGCACTGTGCTAGATAATAGGAAAACAAACAAGACTTAGTTCATGCCATCAGAAGCTCTCAGTGCAATAGGAGGAAGCAGGCACATAAACAAGTATAAAAGCAATACAGCATGTATGAGTCATGAAAACAAAGCTGGTCAATTCTCCTAGGGCAGGCTGACTACCAGGAAGATAATAAAGCAGTTCCATCTAGTCGATTTTGACTCATGGTGACCCCATGTGTGGCAGAGTAGATCTGTGCTCCAGGGTTTTCAATGGCGATATTTTGGAAGTAGACTGCCGGGTCTTTCTTCTGAGGTGCCTCTGAATGGACTTGAACTTCCAACTTTTTGGTTAACAGCTGAGCTAATTAATTGATTGCATCAACCAGGGTTTCCTAGGAAGATAAGGCCTGGGCTTGATCTTAAAAGACAATGAGATTTTTGCCCAGTGCTGGGAAGCCATTCCTGGCAGAGGTAGAATTGTAAGCAAAAAACACAGGTGTGAAAGAGCTGAGTGTACTTGGGAAATGACAATGGTTGAGTACAGCTGGAGTGTACAGAAGCCTCCCATGTAGAGGAGTTTAACTTCATTTGCGATAATGGTCTCCTGCATGTGGTTGCTTTATATATTCCACCTGAGTGTGAAAGAATGTGTTAGAACGTCTCTTTAAATTAACTTTATTTCATTCTTCAATTTTTGTTATTTTGAGTATATTTTATCGTGTATATATAATTTATAAATAAACAAATATAGTCTCTTGAAGATATGCTTAAAGGTTGTTTAAGGATGGTGTCTTAGTTATCTAGTGCTGCTATAACAGAAATACTACAAGTGGATGATTTTAACAAAGAGCAATTTATTCTCTCACAAACTAGTAGGCTGGAAGTCCATACTCATGGCATCATTTCCACGGGAAAGTTTTCTCTGTCTGTCGGCTCTGGAGGAAGGTCCTTGTCACGAATCTTCCCCTGGACTAGGAGCTTTTCTATGCTGGAACCTCGGATCCAAGGGACACTCTCCGCTTCTGGTGCTGCTTTCTTGGTGGTATGAGGCCCGCATGTCTCTCTTCTCGCTTCTCTCTTTTATATCTCAAAAGAGATAGGCTTAAGACACGATCTAACCTTGTAGATCTCATCAACATGACTGGCAATAATCCATCTCATTAACATCACAGAGATAGGATTTACAACACATTGGAAAATCACATCAGGTGACAAAATGGTGGACAATCGCACAATACTGGGAATCATGGCCTAGCCAAATTGATACGTATTTTTGGGAGACACTATTCAATCCATGACACACGGGATGTGCAACCAAAATGTTTGAGTGACTACTCTAGGAACTAAAGCCTTTGGAGAGTTTCAAACTGAGGTGCTTGCTCTCTTTGGCACTGTGAGGAATTACTGGAATCATGCATTTACCTTATTTTTACGTGAATTTCAAATGCCTTCTAGGTTTATTTGCCAACTGCTCCTCCCCAAGCCACCTCCACTGTGAGGTATTTTCAACTAAGCACTGCTATGAAAAAAAAAAAAAAAAAGCATAGTTGTGCTTACAAAAATGCCTTGAGAGAGGAGGAAGTGGTTGGCAAACAAACATAGAAGGCGTGGGGTATTTTCATGAAAATATAGTAAATCTCAGCATAGTAAATGATATATAGCAAGTGGTCAGTGAAGTTTAGATGTTACTAGTCTTTTATTATCATTGTTATTATTTTTAGTAGTAGTATGTGTAGAGAAAGTATAGTTGAAAGGAACAAGTACTGGCTCTGGCATCTAGCACACTTGAATTCTGACTTTGCCAAACTTGTGAATTTTTGGCAAATAATTTAAGCTTTTGAAGACACAATCCCTCTTCTGCAAAATGGGAATAACAATGCCTCCCTCACTAGTTTATAGTAAAGATTTTAGATAATGTATGTATTTAAAGAATCTGGCATAGAACATGGCACATAGTAGGTGCTCAATAAATGCTTATAGTAAAAAAAAGAAAAGGTATTGTATAACAACATGTCAAATGTTGTCTTCTTATTCAGAAGACTTTGCTGCCTATTTCTCTCTTACTTTCTCTCTCTCTCTTCTTTCCCCCCTCACCTTTTTGGCTTTATAAACACCCCAATCTCTTTCAAGTCCAGGACTTTCACAGATAAAAATGTGAGGGACTACTGCTTTCGTTTCTCATAAAACAAAACATACTTATTTTTAACAATGGTCTTACACTTAATTTGTATAAGTAGTAAAATAATATCTTCACATGTAATATCTTACACGAGGAGAGGAGATTTAAGCAAATGCAATTTGACTCTTGACCATGCTTACACTTTTGAACTTGTTGTGCAGAAATATGACTTTTTTTGGTTTTTACTCAGGCTCTGTCTCTGTGGATAAGAATCAGTTTTGACCTAAATTTCAAGCACTTAGGATAGGTCCCCAGTGAGTGATGTCTATGCAGAATTGTGTCTTAGTACTCCTATGACAATAAGGGTAAGTCAGAATGTTTTCATAGTAAAGCAGATAATTTCAAAGAGTATGAAACACAGCTGTGTTTTGAACTCTCTTCTGTTTGTCTTTTGTATAAATACTTTGAAGGAATTTTGACTCAGCTGATAATCTGCATACAGAAACCTGATATAGAAAGCAGAATTTTAAAATTAGGAATTAGGAGTGACTTTATTGAATTGGAATCAACTCGATGACAATGACTTTTTTTTTTTTGGTTTTTATTGAAGAATTTCTTGTTATACCAAGATATTATCAAAAAAATTGATAAAGATCAATAACTTAAAAAATTAAAACAATTACTTGTGGAAGATATCAAATGGAATTTTATTGTGTCGAATTTTGTAATTCCAAAAAATATTTTAGTTTACTCCATTACACAGGGATATATTTTGAAAATAATTTGTTATGAAAGGGTCACCAATAGGGGGAAAAATTGTAAACCAAATGGTGAAATTTATCCTTGAACAGAAAAAGTAGCAGGAGCAAAAACAACAGGACTTAGTCACAGTTGAAGATAGACAGATGGAATAAAAAAACAAGATCTAAGGGCATGGTAGCAATAAGAATCTCATTTTAAGTATAAAATCTTAAATACATTAAAAGTGAATAATTGAAAAAAGATATATCATGAAAACAGTAATCAAAAGAAAGCCTGAGTGACAATATTTACATTATGCAAAGTGAACTTCAGAACAAAGAATATTATTAGGGATAAAGAAGGATATTACATAACAATAAAAGTGTTAATTTATCAAAAAAACAGAAAACTTCTAAATATATGTGTACCTAACAACAGAGGTTCAAAATACATGAAACAAAAACTGGAAGAATTAAAGGGAGAAATAGACAAATCCACAATTAAAATTGAAGACTCCAACGTCCTTTCTCACTAATAGATAAAACAAATGGAAAATCAGTAAGGCCAGAATAATACTAACAACCCATTTTTCTAATTGACATTTATTACATTTATAGAACTGTCCATGTAACAATGGCATGATACACATTCTTTTCAAGAGCACATAGAACATTTACCAAGATAAACCATAATCAGGGCCATAAAAACAACCTTAACAAATATATATTAAAAAAATTGAAATCATACGTTTTGTGTTCTCTGATCATAAATGAATTAAATCAATAACACAAGGATATTTTTAAAACTGTCAAATATTTGAAAATTAATCAACGTATTTCTATATTACCCATGAGTCAAAGAGGAAATCACAAGGTATATGAGAATATACTTTTAATTGAATTAAAATGCAAACACAACATACCAAAATTTGTGAGATAATGTATGCCTTTGAATTATGGTGTTGGTGAAGAATATTGAGTATACCATGGACTGCCAGAAGAACAAACAAATCTGTCTTGGAACAAGTACAGCCAGGATGCTCCTTAGAAACAAGGATGGCGAGACTGTGTCTCACATAGTTTGAACATGTTATCATAAGGGACCAGTCCCTGGAAAAGGAAATCATGCTTGGTAAGGTAGAGGGTCAGCGAGAAAGAGGAAGCCCCTCAATGGGATGGACTGACACAGTAGCCGCACCAATGGCCTCAAGCATAGCAACAATTATGAGGATGGCTCGGGAACAGGCAGGGTTCCATAGGGTCTCTATGAGTCAGAACCAACTCCATGGCACCTAATGATAATAATAAATAGCTAAAGCTATTCTTAGAGGAAAATCAACATTATCAATATGCTTATACTGGAAAATAATATAGTTGCCAAATCAATAATCTAAACTTTCTATTTAAGATGCTAGAAAAAGAAAAGTAAACCAAAATCAAAATGAAGGGGAAAAGAAATAAGAGAACAAATGAACGGAATTGAAAAGAGAAAAGCAGTAGACTGGATCTGTAAAGCCAGAATCAGGTTTTTTGAAAAGATGAGTAAAATTGTCGAACTGCTAGCCAAACTAACCAAAAAAATACAGTAAAAACACAAATTATCAATATCTGGAGTAAAAGAAAGGACATCAGTGCAGACTTTACAGACATTAGAAAGCAAATAAGGCAATATTACAACTTTATACTCCTCATCTCAACAATTTAGAGGAAATGGAGAAATTCCTTGAAAGACAAACACTACCAAAGCTCACTCAAGAAGAATTTGATTATTTGAATATTCCTGTATCTATTAAAAGAAATACTTTGATACTGAAGAACTGTTTAACTACTCACAGTTTACCTTCAAATGATATCATACTGCTTTACATCTGCTCTGGCAGTTACTTGTTGATGTTCTGCTGCAACCACTTTTGAATGATCTTTAGCGAAGTTTTACTTGTGTGTGAAATTAATGATATTGTTTTATAGTTTCCACATTCTGTTGGATCACCTTTCTTTAGAATGAGCATAAATATGGATCTCTTCCAATCAGTTGGCCAGAAAGCTGTCTTCCAAATTTCTTGACATAGACAAGTGACCACCTCCAGCACTGCATCCATTTGTTAAAACATCTCAGTTGGTATTCCATCAATTCCTGGAGACTTGATTTTTGCCATTCCCTTCAGTGCAGCTTGGACTTCTTCCTTCAGTACCATCAGTTCTTAATCATATGCTACCTCCCGAAATGGCTGAAAGTCAACTAATTCTTTTTGGTACAGTGACTCTGTATATTCCTTTCATCTTCTGTTGATACTTCCTATGTCATTCAATATTTTTCATGTAGAATCCTTCAGGACTGCAACTTGAGGCTTGAATTTTTTCTTTAGTTTTTTTCAGCCTGAAAAGTGTGAAATGTGTTCTTCCCTTTTGGTTTTTTAACTCCAGGTCTTTGTACATTTCATGATACTTTACTTTGTCTTCTTGAGCCACCCTTTGAAACAGTCTCTTCAGCTCTTTTACTTCATCATTTCTTCCATTCGTTTTAGCTACTCTATGTTCAAGAGTAAGTTTCCGAGTCTCTTCTGACATTCATTTTGGTATTTTCTTTCTTTCCTGCCTTTTTAATGGCCTCTTTCTTTCTGCCAGAAGTTCAGGCTGGATTCAGAAGAGGAGGTGGAATGAGGGATCTCATTGCCAATATCAGATGGATATTGGCTAAGAGTAGAGAATACCTGAAAGATGTTTACCTGTGTTTTATTGAGTATACAAAGGCATTTGGCTGTATGGACCATAACAAATTGTGAATAACATTGACAAGAATGGGAATTCCAGAATACGTAATTGTGCTAATGAGGAAACTGTACATAGCCAAGAGGCTGTCTTTAGAACAGAACAAGGGATACTGTGTGGTTTAAAGTCAGGATAGGTGTACAGCAAGGTTGTATCCTTTCATAATACTTATTCAATTTGTATGCTGAGCAAATAATCTGAGATACTGGACTATAAGAAGAAGAATGAGGCATCAGGATTGGAGGAAGACTCATTAACAACTTTTGATATGCAAATGACACAACTTTGCTTGCTAAAAGCCAAGATGACTTGAACCAGTTACTGATGAAGATCAGAGACTATAGCTTTCAGTATGGATTGCACCTCAACATAAAGAAAATAAAAATTCTTACAAAGGGACCAATAAGCAACATCATGATGAATGGAGAAAATACTGAAGTTGTCAAGGATTTTATTTTACTTGAATCCAAAATCACCATCTATGAAAGCATAAGTTAAGAAAGTAAAGTACATACTGCATTGGGCAAATCTGCTGCAAAAGACCTCTTTAAAGTGTTAAAAAGCAAAGACGTTACTTTGAGGACTAAGGTGGGCCTGACTCAAGCCACGGTATTTTCAATCACGTCATATGCATGTGAAACCTGGACAATGAATAAAAAAGAGAAGAAGAATTGATACCTTTGAATTATGGTGTTGGAGAAGAATATCGAATATACCGTGGACCACCAGAAGAACAAACAAATCTGTTTTGGAAGAAGTACAGCTAGAATGCTCCTTAGAAGTGAGGATGGAGAGACTTCGTCTCACATACTTTGGATATGTTATCAGGAGGGACCATTCCCTGGACAAGAACATCATGCTTGGTAAAGTAGAGAGTCAATGAAAAAGATGAAAACTCTCAATGAGATGGATTGACACAGTGGCTACAACAATGGGCTCAGGTATAACGACAACTGTGAGGATTAAGCAGGACAGGGAAGTGTTTTGTTCTGTTGTACATAGGATCGCTATGATTGGGAATGGACTCGAGGTCACCTAACAACATGTAGTCTAAGCACTTTACAACCATATGCTCACTATTCTTCCCTCTCATGTTTTGTGCTATTTTTGTCATACATTTTGTTTTTTTTACATGCTATAAATCCTCAATAATATTTTACTGTTTTTCCTTATACAGTCCATTATATTGTAGAATAATTAAAAAATATTTTAAGAAGTATATTTTATATTTACCTTCATTTTAACTACTGACTTAGCAGATCTTTTCAAATTGCCTCAGGTCCCTCAGGTTTTCCACGACCACCCCAGTATGAGACCTGCTGACAGAATTTGGGATTTACATCAGCTACAGTATTTCTTTTATTTATATTTTTCATTGTATGTATGAGCTTTAAGGCATGCTTTTCTAACTCAGTACTCTAATTGTGACAGCAGGTGCAAAAGATGTTTTATTCAAAGGCATGAGAGTTTGGCTTTGTAAAAGTAACCCAGATGTGCAAAGTAGCAAAACAAATAGCCACCGACATATTCCTGAAAAACATTTTTAAGAACTAGAATATATATTCTATAGTCTGCTATTTAGAACTCTGGGCCCTTTATTACATAAACACATAGTACTATTGTATACATCTTTGCCTCTTAAATCTTAAGAGACAGCATATCACCATAGCACCTAGACTATCGTTGCTGTCGTTGTTAGCTGCCTTTGAGTCACTTCCGACTCATAGTGACCTCTGTGTACAACAGAATGAAATACTTCCCAGTCTTGCACCATCCTCATGATCGTTGTTATGCTTGAGCCCATTGGACTATTATTGGAACTTTTTAAAATTTTGGGGGTAACTGTTTATCACTTGAATTAGTTGAACCATTTCACTGCATTATGAGGTATCATATCACAATTGGATGCACTCACATGAAGGAATGATAGATCCTGTCAGTCTTGTAAAAGCTCAAGATGATCAACTTTGTTTAGGTCAGTCTGCTTCTCAGTTGCTTTCGGGGCTAATACTTCCAAGTAGAAACTAAGATATACGTGAAACATATCCACTCCTGCATACCGGAGGACGGGCAGCTTTAACCATTTACATTTCTTACATATGCTAATAGGGGTATATTTTGAAATATTTGAGATATATAAAACTTGTAGGACATTATTTTATCCAAACACTTGCTAAGAAGATATTTTGATCCTCATCTCCTTGCTTTCAATAACCATGTCATTTTCTACTACCGATAGTCTTTTGATGTCCTTTCTTGTCAATTTATACGATAAATTTTTGCTTCCAGGTAATTGCCACTTTTACTATGCTTCTGTAAATATGACTTGCTTACTAATTTTCACATTTCCAGAAATGTTGATATGAATTGATTTTTTGCACAAAAGCATAGTGTGTGTTTTAAATCATATGTTATAATAACATAATTATAAACTACTGAATCAATCTCTTTATTTGGAAATAAAAAAAAAAAAAAAAATCCAGGATGAGGTAATAGGTATGAGCTCAGAAATAAGATATTAGTCTAAGAATCACTATATTTTCACTTCCAAAAAGATAGTTTATAAACTATTATAAACTGCTTAAGTATTTATTTAATGTTATTTCTGTGTGTGTTAAATATGTGCCTGCATATTGCTAAATATGTGTTTGTAAAGCCTTATAGGACACAATATCACAATAATAAAGTCTTACAGGACATGATATCACAATAATAATTTTTAAATAATAAATTAAAATTTGAAGGCTGATTTTTCTTAATTTACAAAAATGTCACTGAACATAAAGTAATCCTATAAAATCTGATTAAAGATCAAATAGAAGTCATTTAGTGCTAACAGTATATAATTTCATGTATTGTTACAAATCCTTTATGAAATATCCTATACTAGATGTTAACTAGGTCAACTAAAGACTAATATTTTATAGGCAATTATTTTCTAATTTAAGATTTGTTTATTGTTATTTTCAAGAAAATTGGAAAAAATATTTAATTTTAGAAAGTTTGATTTAATTTAACATGCAATTGAAACACAATTTTACATCTAGGGCCACATGACTATCTCTTGTAAGATAATTTTTCTTGTTTTATTAGTTTTCTTTTACTGCATAAAAAATTACCCCACATCTTAGAGGCTTAACAAAAAAATTATTATCTTGCAGTTTCTGTGCATTAGGAATCCAGCTGCAGTTTAGCTGGGTGCTTCTGCATTAGGGTCTCTCATTAGGCTACATTTCAGGTGTTGTCTGGGGTTGTAGTCTCATCTGAAGTTTTGGCTGAGGGAGGATGTATTTCCAAATTCACTAAGCAATTGTCAGCAGGATTTAGGTTCTCAAGGGCTATTTGTTGTTGTTATTGTTAGGTACTGTTGAGTCGGTTCTGACTCATAGTGACCCTACGCACAACAGAAGGAAACACTGCCCAGTCCTGCACCATCCTCACAATCGTTGTTACACTTGAGCCCATTGTTGCAGCCACTGTGTCAGTCCATCTCGTTGAGGGTCTTGCTCTTTCTCACTGACCTACTTTACCAAGCATGATGTCCTTCTCCAAAGACTGATCCCTTCTGATAACACGTCTAAAATACGTGAGATGTAGTCTCTCCATCCTTGCTTCTAAGGAGCATTCTGTTTACACTTCTTTCAAGGCAGATTTGTTTGTTCTTTTGACAGTTCATGGTATATTTAATATTCTTCATCAACACCATAATTCAGAGGTGTCGATTCTTCAGTCTTCCTTATTCATTCCCCAGCTTTCACACGCATATGAGGCAATTGAAAACACCATGGTTTGGGTCAGGCCCACCTTAGTCTTCAGGTGACATCTTTGCTTTTAACACTTTAAAGTGGTCTTTTGCCATAGATTTGCCCAATGCAAGGTGTTGTTTGATTTCTTGACTGCTGCTTCCATGGGTGTTGATTGTGGATCCAAGTAAAAAGAAATCCTTGATAACTTCAGTCTTTTCTCCGTTTATCATGATGTTGCTTACTGGTCCAGTTGTGAGGATTTTTGTTTTCTTTATGTTGAGGTGTAATCCATACTGAAGGCTGTAGTCTTTCATCTTCATCAGTAAGTGTTTCAAGTTCTCTTCACTTTCAGCAAGCAAGTTTGTGTCATCTGCATACATCTTCCTCCAATCCTGATTTCCCCTTCATCTTCATATAGCCCAGTTTCTCGGATTATTTGTTTGGCGTACAGATTGAACAGGTATGGTGAAATGATACAACCCTGAAGCACACCTTTCCTGACTTTACACTATGCAGTATCCCCTTGTTCTGTTTAAACAACTGCCTCTTGATCTATTGGAAGGGCTATTAGAATGTCATAATCTTGCTGACTTTTGGCTGGAGATTTCCCAAATCTCCTTGCCATGTGGAACTCTCCATATGGCAGTTTACAATATAGCAGCTAACTTCCATCTGAGCAAACATGCAAGAAATCAAGAGAGAGCATGCAAAATGAAAGCCACTGTCTTTTTGCAATCTACTCTTAGAAGTGACATTCCATCACTTTTGCTGTATTCTATTTATTACAAGAAAGTCACTAGGTCTGGCCCACATTCAAGAAAAGAAAATTACACGATAGTGTAAATACCAACAAGTATTAACCAATAGGGAGCATATCAGAGGCTGCCTACCACACTTGTTTAAAACTTTCCTTTGAATTTCTATAAAGCATAGAAATAAGAAATGGAAATGTACCCACGTTTGATGAAACCAATAAAGGATGTTGAAGTAGATGCAACAAAGGGACAGTATTTTGTTTCTTTCAGAAAGTATATTGTTTTATCCATTCAAAATAGATATTCAATTTTTTTGTGTAAAATTTCTTATCTATTTTTATTTTTGTCCTTTTCTTTTGAGGGCATAGATTCTTAGAGGTCAAAATTTGTGTTTCTAACATTTGTGCCGTTCCTACAAATGCAGTGCTTGATCTGCTTAAGTTCAATTGAGCAGAATTTATTTATAGGGGAGAGAGCCCTAGGGAAGTGTTCCACTTCAACATGAATACACCTTTAAGATCATAATGCCTGATTTGGAGGGTAGGGTCTCAGTGAGTGATTGGTTGTTGCTTAGGTTTCTAAGACATAGTTGATTTTTCTAGCCTCTATCAAAGAGAATTTAGACTATACACACCTAGAGATTTTTATCTCTTGACCTTGAAACATAAAAGAAAAACCTCTAGGTGTGTTTAGTCTAAATTCTCTTTGATAGAGGCTAGAAAAATCATCAACTTTGCCTACATTTGTCTGCTTAATAACTCTTGATCTTCCTGATGAACATTTTATAATTTGTACAAAAGGCAAGACTACAAAGCTAGAGACTGATTTTATTTAAAAGGGAATGTATAAATTCCCTTCAGCTTGACCTTAGTTCTCTCATGCTCCAGTTTCTTCTCAGCAGTCAATGGAAGTTTTCTCTTACAGAGCGCTAATATCCTTTGTCAACGTGTCATTAATGTTAGGTGTGGCCCCATCACTATGCCAAGGAATCCCGCAGCAAAGGCAGTCAGCTATGAACTACAGGGCTATCCAAACAAGAACTTCATTAGACTTACTGTCTGTCTCATGGCACAGCTTTATAATTTGAGAACAAGTTTCCCGGACATTGCACTCTGTAGCTTGATACCAGTAAATGCTTGTGAATAAGTCTTAATCTGTCTGAAATATTTGTAATGAGCCTAGATTTATGTCCCTAGGAATTAGCATTTACGAAGGCCAATGACTTCTTTCATTATCCATTTCTTCTTGCCTCTCATTAGCATAATTAACAGCTGTTCCACCCCTAAAGATTTGAGAATTGTTCCAAACCATTCAACAGCATGGATTGAACAACAGTGTTGTTATATTTTATGTGACATTTTAAACAAGGCTGATGGAATCAAAGAATGGGGATTCTTGTATGTCTATTACATCTTGGGTGATAATTAAAAAATAGATGTAACTGGCCATAATTGCAAAATTTATGATTTCTTGTCAATCATCAGAACAGATTGTAGGTAGAATGTTGGTAACTAAAGTGATCCTATCTCATAGTGTGGAACTGAAACTGAGATAAGTGCCACATGTTTTAATAGTGATGCTCATTTTATTTTGAATGATATGCTCTCATCTCCGTTATGCTTTTCCTACACATCTTTCAGAAATGTGTTTGAGAAAGTTTCCCTTATCTTAAAGAGAAGTATATGATCAGACTTTCTTTGATGTTGTTCAAGTGTTTTCAGACGTACCAGTTAGAAATTGCTATCTCCAAGAATGTAATTAAGCAGCTTGCGTTTGTGATGTTCTCCTTCCTCTCTTTGTCACTCAACTTGGTTATTTTCTGTATTTTACAACTTACAGAGAGCCCATTAGCTTGAACTTTATTACTTTTTCAACTCCTGACATTTAAAAGGAATTATTCCTAAGAAATTGTTTCTTGTATCTGAGTGAGAAAATGTACTGTTTCTAAAAGAATATCATATAAAAACAAAATTTCTCAACTTATTTATAACTCATTCAAAGAGAACAGGGCTTTGTTGTTAAAGAACACTAAATTTAGAAACAAATAAATGTGAGATTTGAACAAAAATTCTGCTACTTGCTGGCTTCTGTGACCGTGTGCAAGTTATGGAACCTCAGCATCCTTATCTATAAAATGACAATGGATACATATTTCAGGTTAGTTGTGAAGGTGGGAGAAAATGTCTGGCACATGGTTGGAGCTGAATAAATACGAACCTATTACATTACTTTCAGTAACTCTATCTTGATTTCTCCCAGTTTTCATCCTTGGCTTTCAATTATGTTTATTATTTTCATCTGTTGCTATTGTACATTTTGCTGTAGAGATTACTATCGGTGATACATGAATTCTAGAGAATTGTCTGTAATTGATAAATGTTGAGTCATAAATACCATGACTTTTTACCAGTGGCTCTGGCCCCTGATGTTCTCATTTTCTTGGCCCACAATTGTGCAGTACCAGAACCCAGGGAATTTCGCAGTCCTTCGATTAACACTATGCACAAATCAGAACTGATTGCCTAAGGCTCTGAAATGTCTTCTCCCCTGTGTGGTAGTGTGAAGGCTTCTAGTCACTGTTTTTTGTCTTTGGCTGCAAAGGAAGAAAAAATAAATCCATGCTACCTCCTATTTGAAAATATGTGCTTCATATGTGATTTGGCAAACCTAACGTGGCAAAAAGTAATTTGGTCAAAGCAAGCTGTTGTTTTTGACAATTTGGCAAAGCAAAACAAAATAAAATAATTGTAAATGAATAAGCCATTTACAGGTTTTTATGGAGTTGGTGATTTTGGAGCACCTCAGGGAAATTTTGCAAACTACAGATTCTGGAGCCAAAATGTCTGGATTTGAGTCCCTGTTAGTGTTCTCTGTGCCAGAGACATAGTGGGATGGGGGTGGGGCAGAGGGGGGATCTCGCCCCTGGGTGCAAGTCCAGGCTGGCACCAGAGGAGTCCTGGAATGACATTCTGAGGGGCCACAAATATGAAAGACGCCTGACAGAGGCAACCGGACAAGAAGGGGGCAGGCATTTCTGCCGATGCATCACCGCCATCAAAGTCTATTCATTTTGAAATTGTGGGGAGGGGTGCAACTTAGAAATTGCCCCTGGGCACTCGTTACCCTAGCTACACCCCTGCTGTGCGCCTTGGTTTCTTTTTAAGAATTGAAGTGATAGCGATTTTGCCTCACAGGGTTGTGATAAAGATAAATGAGTTAATACATGTAAGTTGCTTACTTAGATGAGTGTCTGCCACAGAGTAGTAAGAGCCATACAAGTGTTAACTATTATTTTTTATTTCCATTTTTTAAAGAATTTCTGAGGTTTTTTTTTCTTTTTTCTACTTTTATTTCCAGTTTATTTCCAACCAGTTTCTCCTGCTCTGTGTTATTTGTAAGAAAATAAACTTATTCATTAATTTCTGCAACAAATATGTACTGAGCACTTACTATGTACTATGCTCTGCTTTAAGCTCTGACAACATACTTTTGACTAACACAGAACACCTTACCCATCTTTGTCCATCACTTCACTTCTTCTTCCCCTATTAGAGTCCATTGTTCATCACTGGAATCATTACCGTGTAAACTCCCTTTTTCCACTCTCTCCACTTTGTATTCACTTGGTGAAGTCCCAGGTTTAAGGCAACCATCTGCCTACTCTGTCCTTGTGACCAAGAGGCTAAATACTATTGCCAAAAATAAACCAACTCTTCTAACTAGGAGCTCAGCAGAGTACACAGAATGCTCAAGAAAGCCTACATATTCCCCTTGTAAATGAGTTCCCTCTCTCCAGGGCAACTTATCATGTCTTCTCTCTTGTCAAATGAAAATTTCTTTCCCTCGCATGCTTTTCTATCACTCTAACTGATAACCTTGAGTCATACTTCACTGCAAGAATAAAAGTAATCCTATGAAGGGGAAAGTACTCTTTAGATTTTAGAGAGTTTTTATTGTTTTTGGTGATGGGAAAAGTGGCATCGAATGTGGATGTAGTGAGCACAGCACAACCAAACTAAAAACAAGTGTTTGAACACATATGGATGTTGTTGTTGTTGTTAGGTGCCATTGAATCACTTCTGACTCATAGTGACCCCATGTAAAACAGAACAAAATACTGCCCAATCTTGCAAAATCCTCACAATTGTTGTTATGCTTGAGCCCATCGTTGCAGCCCCTGTATCAATCCATCTTGCTGAGGGTCTTCCTCTTTTTTGCTGACCCTCTACTTTACCAAGCATGATAGACTTCTCCAGGGTCTGATCCCTCCTGATAACACGTCCAAAGTATATGAGACATAGTCACGTGATCCTTGCTTCTAAGAAGCATTCTAGTTGTACTTCTTCCAAGACAGATTTGTTCCTTCTTTTGGCAGTCCATAGTATATTCAATTTCTTCAGTATTCTACAATTCAAAGGCATCAATTTTTCCTCAGTCTTCCTTATTCATTGTCTAGCTTTCACACGCATATGAGGCGACTGAAAACACCATGGCTTGGGCCAGGCGCACCTTAGTCTTCAAGGTGACATCTTTGCTTTTTAACACTTTAAAGAGGTCTTTTGCAGCAGATTTGTCCAATGCAGTGAGTCATTTGATTTCTTGACTTCTGCTTTCATGGGTGTTGATTGTAGATCCAAGTAGGTATATGGATGAGTATAGGCGTATTGGTATACAGGTAGGTACAGGTGTGTACATAGGTGAGAACAAATCGAAGTATCTATAAGTACGTGTAAATACAAATATGTGGGTGCAGGCACATATATTCACTGAAGACACAAATACAGATAATCCACAGACATAAACAAACACCTTCCAAGATTGGTTTTCTGGGTTTGAAAACTTAGAATCATAGTCTCATGGGGCAAATCAGTCACCTGATGTAACATGGCTCACGAAAATCATGATCTGCATCCTAGTGAAGTGAGTAGTGTCTGGGGTCTTAAAAGCTTATGAGCAGCATCTAAGACACAGCTACGGGTCTCTACTCACCAGGAGCAAAACAATAATAAGGTAACCAAAAGCTCAGAGAAGCATCAAGTCTACACCAGCCACAACCTCATCTACCTTGTGACTAGAAGAACTATATAGTACCTGGCTACCACCACCTACTGTTCTGACTGGGTTCACAGTAGACCATCCTGGATAGAATAGAATGGAAGAAAAATGTGAAGCAGAGCTAAAATTTATATATGTATAGGTATATATATACATGCATGCCAGACAAACTGGAACAACAGAGAACAGAGAACTCCCTGAGACTATAACCTTTAGACACGCTTTAAACCTAGAAACAAGCCTCCCCCCTGAGATCATCCTTTTAGTGAAATAGCAGAGTGGCGCACAAAATAAAGGATATTACCCATAAGATTGGTGCTCTACTTAAAAACCATCAGTATGAGACCAAAAGGTCAACAATTACTCAAAAGCAAGGATGAGAAAATAAGGGGGCAGAGAAACTAGAGTACTAGAAATGGGACAAACAGAACACAGTTAAAGAGAGTGTTGACACATTGTGATAAATGTAACCAATATCGCGGAACAATCTGTGTGGAAATTGTCAAATAGGAACCTAACTTGCTGCATAAAACTTACACTAAAAACTCAATAAAATAAAAAAAGAATTTAAATATATATATTTAAAGTAATTCTACGAGACTCTTCTCACCAAACCTGTGTGCATATGTTCCCACATACTCTGCCTCCACTTTCAATCAAAAAAGTGTCTCTGCTTCTATAAGGGTCGACCTTATCCTCTTGTACTGCAGATCCTGTGCCTTCTCACCTTATAATAAACTTTACTTCTGCAGTTATACCTCCTCTCTCCTGAATCAGTGATCTCATTATCACATCCATTCTACTACACGATCCATAGAAACATTCAAGTGAGATATAGTACCTTTCATTTACAAAGGCCTCCAATCTTAGTCATCTTGTGCTGCTCTAACAGAATACCACAAGTGGATGGCTTTCACAAAAAGAAATTTATTTTCTCACAGTCTAGTAGGCTAGAAGACCAAATTCAGGGCATCAGCTCCAGGGGAATCCTTTCTCTCTCTGTCGGCTCTGGAGGAAGGTCCTTGTCATCATCAGTCTTCCCGCGGACTAGGAGCTTATCTGCACAGGAATCTTAGGTCCAAAGGAAGTGCTTTGCTCCCAGTGCTCCTTTCTTGGTGGTATGAGGTCCCCAATTCTCTGCTTGCTTCCCTTTCCTTTTATCTCTTGTGAGGTAAAAGGTGGTGCAGGCCACACCTTAGGGAAACTCCCTTTGCATTGGATCAGGGATGTGACCTGGGTAAGGGTGGTGTTACAATCCCACCCTAATCCTCTTTAACATAAAATTACAATCACAAAATGGAGGCCAACCACACAATTCGTGCAATCGTGGCCCAGCCAAATTGATACAGACATTTTTTGGAGGACATAATTCAAACCATGACACCTTCCTTGACTCCATATCCTTTAGAAACCAGCACTCCATTTGTCTGCTCACTATTACAAACAAAACAAAACGAAGCAAACAAACAAAAACTTCTCAGAGGTTATTTACATAAACTCTGTTGGCTCATCTTCTCTGATTCTCTATTTAAACAATTTTACTTTGACTTCTTAGTTCACTAGACTAAAGAACCTGCTTTTGTAAGGGTTATAAGTGTTGTGATTGGAGTCAAATGGAATCAACAATCTTTAATCTTTATTGATTGTCCCTCTTGACAGCATTCAACATAATTGATCACTTCTTATTTGGTGAACAAAATGGTAAAGCCAGTATACTGGAGGATCTCCTAAAGGTGAAGAATTTTTCTGTGGCCAGATTTATATGGTGAATGAGCAGAGCGGTTACGAGATTTGGAGTACTTGTAACTGAGATTTCAGAGATGGTGCAGTTATTGGCAATGGCAAGGGCTAGGTTACCAATGGAAGAAAGTACCTGAGGTGGGGTAGAGGAGCAGCCCAGTGGCGGTGAGGATATCCAGGAAGTGAGAAGTCAAGGATGTAACTAAATTGATCAATGAGAAGTTGATAGGAGTAAAGGAAGAGGAGTAAATAGTGAAGCAGGTGAGGAAGTCATCAATGAATGAGGGGTTACTTGGTAATTAGGAGATTAGTAAAAAATGGTGTAATCTGGTGGCATACAGATTATACGTACAGTATAGAAAAGCATTTCTCCTTCCAGCCCTCCCATCAAGGCAGAAATGATTACATCTGTTACTTACTGAGTTGTCTAACAGGTATTTCTGATTATGCTACAGCTCCACATTTTACTTTATCTCAGACACATTTAAGAATGGGGTCCACACCAGAAGCTCATAGTTTAAAAAAAGAGAAAAAAAGAAAATATAACAAATAATTCCACTAGTCTTTGTTACTTTAGTAGTTAAATCCTTTCGGTAATTGTAATTTTGAAGGTAATTAGCTTTTGGGTTCTGAATATTTAGATCTTCTATTACCTGTCTAATGAAATGTCCCAAGCTCACCAATCCAATTCAGCTCCACTATGGATATTAACCGTGTAAGATTAATTACCCAAAACCCCCAAATGAAATAAACTCAATGACATTTACTGTACTACCAAGCTGTTTACCCCTTTTTCATCAATCTTGCAATGTTTCTTGAATAACAATTAAAATCTGAATAATAACTAAAGATGCTGAAAGTTTCAAGCAGCATTTCCTAATGATATAAATTTTCTGTTTTTGCCAAACTGTACAGAAAACAAGTTGGAAAATAAATTCTTCAGCAGAATTAGAGAAGCTAGGCAGAAGTCTTTGTATTTCTGTGGTCTGTAATTGTCTTATAATGAATATAAACTATAGAGACATTCACAGGGATCAACAATCTTTATAAACAAAACTGGTCTTAATTTCAAGTAGGATAATATCAACAAGAGAGTTTACTAATGAAGGGAAAAAAAGTGGAATGGTTTCTGCTGCTATTTCTGTATTTAGAGTTGTTAATGACCCGTTACTGATGATACTTACCACCTTATTATTCTCTTAAAAGAGTTTTACACCAGTGAATAGTTGGGAAAAGAAAAACGAAGTAGAATAATTGAACACAATGTTGTTGTTGTTGTTGTGTGCCTTCAACTCATAGTGACCCTATATGACAGAGTAGAACTGCCCCATGGATTCCCTAGGCTGTAATCTTTACGGGAGAGATTGCCAAGCCCTTTCTCCTGCAGAGCAGCTCGTGGGTTTGAACCACGGACCTTTCAGTTAGCAGCCCAGCTCTTAGCCATTGCACCACCAGGACTCCTTAGTTGAACACAATAATGCTGTATAATTTTAATGTTTGTCATTTCCTGCTCATCCTGATTTCCTATATCTTACTTTTTTAAATCAAAATGGGAACTGCCACATAATTAATGTCTTTTATAAAATATTTTGAGTGGTATAATTTTAAATCTCAGACTCCCAAGCAAAAATGTGTCAATGACCTGAATGCTAACTCATCTACCTACCTGAAAAACACTTACCCCATGGAATCTTGCTTTTTAGAATTGTGTTTCTTCCAAATTCTACTCTTCTCTTGAAAATAAAAGGTAATGTTGACAACATAGATTAATGCACAAAGAGACAACTGCTAAGAAACTCATTTTGTACTATTCATCTAACTGTAGTTTTATTTATAGTAAAAAGCATTATGTACAGAACTTAATGCCTTATGACTTGATAGAAGCCTCAAAACTGACATTAAAAAAAAAAAAAAAGCGTGTAAGGAGGACAATAAAATCCTCTAGTGGTCTGTTTCTTGTAATCACTACTTGATGACTACATGGAAGCAATAATTAAATATTGTAGAAACGGGATAGTTTGTTCCATGAACTAGTGTCTGTAGGAGTAAAAACAAATCTTGCTATATTCTAGATAAGCAAAACTGTATGGGAGTTTAATGATACACAGAAGTCACATAATAGTCTTCTAACATATTGCTAGTCTTTATAATTCTTTGGAATATTTGCCTTGAAGTACAGTGTAGATCTTGACAGAATGGAAATGATAAGCAAAAAAAGAAAGCTAAATGAGTATATATGATTTTATTGATTTTCAGAGAGAATTGTCATGAAACTAGGGCCATGCGTACTTATTTTAGCCCCATCAGATGAATTATTTTTATGTTCTGATCTTTAGATTTAAGGTCTCTAAATAGGCAATTAAACCACGCATAACAGGATAAGTGTTCTGCCTCCGGTGCCCCTCGTTCATTTCTCTCTTATCCATGTGGGAAGAATGTCTTTTTAATAAAACTGAGTAAAAAGGCAGATATTTCGTTAGCACAATAATTCATCAAATTCTGCTATGGGTGCGGGGGGGGTGTGTGTGTGATATTAGCCAAAGAAGGCTTTGTTTATCTTAAAGGCCCTTCAGTATGAAGAGTGAAACAATTAAAGAACTTTTAAGGATGGAATCCTAAATAGAGATATTTATAAACTTGTCCTCACGGCAATAAGCCAGAACGGGGTTGGAGAAGA
Organism: Trichechus manatus latirostris; assembly: GCF_000243295.1. Classification (NCBI taxonomy): domain Eukaryota; kingdom Metazoa; phylum Chordata; class Mammalia; order Sirenia; family Trichechidae; genus Trichechus; species Trichechus manatus. Next base: position 1,793,189 of record NW_004444037.1, on the reverse strand, counting down.
ATCTCCAACTGGATGGGGGGAAAAACATACCTTGGGGAATGGGGAAGGAACAAAAAGGTGGGGAGGGGGAAGTAAATAAGAGAAAAGAGACACGCATCTGAAGCCAACTTTGAAAAGCAACTTGCTGAAACAAGTTAAGAAATGTTTTGCACCATCCTCTATGATCTGTGTGTGTTCATGATACCTTAAGCCTATTTTTTTTTTCTGGTAATATATTACAGTCATTGTGTGAGAAATAAAGGATTTACTAATGCTATTACATAGGCCAAATGATAACTCTGATACTCAAGTACGTGAAAGTCATCAGAATCTGTCCCTGTGACTTTACTAGTTATTGCTTTGTTTTAGACTTAAGGCAAGTTCAACTTGAGTCCTTGAGGATGAAGTTTGTTTCAGAAAAAAGAAGCCATAGTATTACTTCCATTGATTTAACAATACATATTTATTGAATGCCTATAGCTACAACAAAGGGCTCAAACATACCAACGATTTTGGAGATGGCAAGGATTGGGCAATGTTTTGTTCTGTTATACCTAAGGTCACCATAAACTGCGGCTGACTGGATGGAAACTAACAATATTTGAGTGGCTGTGTTGTGCACTGAAGATTCAGCAGTGAATACAAACAACTAAAATCCCTGCATTTATAGATGAGGGATACAAACAATAAACTAAGCAACCACATATACACAGTAAGGTAGATGCTGACAACTGCTATGAGGAAAGATAAAGCAGGTATTGTGACAAGTGAGGGTGGGGGTCCATTTTAAATAAGATGATCAGAGAAGACCTTAGTGAAAAAGTGCCATTTAAGCAAAGACCTGAAGGAGGTTGAGGACAAGCCATGCCGATCTAAGTATAGAGAACAGCAAGGGCAAAGACCCAGAGATGATAATATGCCTGTATATTTGATAACAGGCAAGGAGGCCAATGTTGCTGAAGCAGAGACAGAAGGAGAGAATGACAGAAAGTTACGTGTGGGTGTGTGTGATGGGAAAGAAGAGGTTAGAAAATGGACTGTACTGAAGTTTTTATGTTGACTTTTCAAAGTAATGTTAATGACTCAAACTCGTTATAATTACATATAGCCACAATCACCAGAAGACCATTAATTTCTAGAAAACTTTGCAGGTAAAAAGGGAATTTTAACATTTTTGTGTTGACAGGTTTTTTTTTTTTTTTTTTAACAGATGGTTATTTGGTTAACCTGAAGCTCAGAATCCTGATGCTGTTATTTTAAATGGACAAGAAGGCTGCTATCTAAGCAAAACCTTTAAGCTCCAATCTTTTTGATGAGGCAAGGTAAGCCAGAGTTTACTTTTGAGGGCAAATCTATTCTCTTCGAGGCTGAGGATGGCCTTCTCAATCTGTGCAATTTTCTGGATGTGGTTGATATAAAATGAAGCAAGATGAACTTTACACGGCATAGTCAATACTATGAATAAAATCAATGTTTTATAGTCACTGTTAGATAAAGATTTGTTTTCAGCCTTTGACATCGATTCTAGACTTCTTAATACATAGTCAGGGTGTTTTATTGTTAAAATAGTTACTTCTAATTAATATAATTGTTTCAAAATCCAGGTTAGCACTCTAGACAGGTATCTGGGTCATTTATTATGAAAATAAATTTTAAAACTGTAATATATTTGAAGGAAAACAGAAACTGGAAGCATATCCTCAGCTATAAAATCTGAGAAACATGGATACACTGTGGAGGCATAATTGAAAGGTATAGGTACGCGGTCCACCACATGTCTGTCAGTTTGTCATACTGTGGTTTGCGTGTTGTTGTGATGCTGGAAGCTATGCCACCATTATTTCAAATGCCATTAGGGTCACCCATGGTGGACAGGTTTCAGCGGAGCTTCCAGACTAAGAGAAACTAGGAAGGAGTTGGTGGTATACTTCTGAAAAAATTGGCCAGTGAAAACCTTATGAATAGCCGCAGAACATTGGTAAGCGGGACAATGAATAAGGAAGATTGAAGAAGAATTGATGCTTTTGAATTATGGCATTGGCAAAGAATATTGAATATACCATGGACTTTCAGAAGAATGAACAAGTCTGTCATGGAAGAAGTATAGCCAATGTGCTCTTTGGAAGTGATGATGGCAAGATTTTGTCTCATGTACTTTCGACATGTTATCAGGAGGGACCAGTCCTTGGAGAAGAGCATTATGCTTGGTTAAGCACAGTGTCAGCGAAAAAGAGGAAGCCCCTTAATGAGATGGATTGACACAGTGGCTGCAGCAATGGGCTTAAACATAGCAACGGTTGTGAGGATGGCGCAGGACTGAGCAGTGTTTTGATCTGCTGTACATAGCGTCACTATGAGTTGGCACCTAACAACAGCGACAACTGTACATGATGGTTTTCACATTTGTCTCTATATTTTTAAATTATAGTATGGCTTATGAAAATTTATTCAAGTATTAGAGGGGAAATCTTACCCAAAATCTCATTCTGGATGATTCTGATTATTATATAGTGTGTTCACCATAAGATTAGATAAAGAAGTGAAAAGATCACACAGTAACTTGGACATGGTAATATTTTCTGGAGATTTTGGAGAAAGGTCAGTGGAAGTATACTCAGTGTCAGGAAGAGGACAGCTAGCCCAACCTGTGAAATGTGTCTCAGAATCTACCTTCAGTTTTGATATATACCTTTACCAGTAATCAGTTGTTGATAAGCTGATTCTGACTCATGGCGACCCTACGTATATCACAGTAGAACTGTGCTCAATGGCTGACTTTTCAGAAATAAATCATCAGAGCATTCTTCTGAGGTACCTCTGAGTGGATTTAACTGACTAACTTTTTGATTAACAGCCGAGCTCACTCTCCATTTGCACCACCCAGGGATTGTTACCATGATTTATCACCTAGGCTATTTTAGTAACATTCTATTGGAATTCCCTGCTTATCGATTTCTTCTATTTCTTCAGCCCATCCTTCACACCATCATGGAATTCTAATCATAAAATTTATCCTCAAAAGCTCTGCAAAGACTTCTGAGTGTTTTAGAATAAATTCTGGACTCTAATATTGAAACCTAGGCCATTCTGCTCATCAACAACTTCTCTTTGCCCACTAGCCAGATGCCTGCCTCACCTATCCCTCAGCAGTTGCTGATTACTTTTGTTACTTGAGGACTTTATTCTTGATGTATGCTCAGAATAGATACTCTTTCATACTCAACACCCAGATAAATAAATAGTAAAATTATAAATGTGCAAAAAATGCAAGGTCTATTGTTCAAAATTTTTAAGAATTTCACGATGGCAAGAGTAAAGTAAACAAAGTGTGAGGCCCTTTGTGTCACTACATAGGTCATGTGCCTATGAAGCTGGCCCTGTCTGCACTCTTCACTGGCTTGGGAAAATTATGGCTAAGGGAGTGTGGATGAGAGGGTCTCTTTACATTCTTATTGTTGTTGTCAATTGCTACCAAATCAGCTTCAACTCATAGTGACCTTATGTAAAACAGAATAAAATGTTGCCTGGTTCTGTGCCATTGTCAGGATCGCTGCTCCATTTGAGTCCATTGTTTTGGCTATTGTGTCAAACCATTTTACTGATAGCATCCTTCCACTTTACCGACTAAGAGGTCCTTTTCTAGCAATTGGTCTTTCCTGATGATAAGTCCAAAGTAAGTGAGCCAAAGTCTCATCATCTCTTCTAAGGAGCATTTTGGTTATATTTCTTGCAAGGCTAATTCGTTCATTCTTCTGACAGTCTATGGTATATTCAATGTTCTTCACCAACACCACATTCTTAGTAGACCTGAAATCATAAAACTCAGTCTTTGTTTACTATACACTAAAAATGAGTCCTCTAGGGAAATCTCCTAGATTTACATTGCCATAGCTAGTGCAAAATGCCCATCCCTAAAGAACTTTTTGAAAGATGGATTTAGGGATAGCATATGGGTGTCTGCATGACTCCAGAAATTTATGAGCAATAGAGTTTCTTAAGAAAAGTAAGTGCTTTTAAAAAGCATCCCTGGAAGAATGAATAGAAATCAGGCACTGTAGATTCTTACCACTTAGAACAACTCAGATTTAAAATTTCCTAGTACTTTTTTTGTCATAAGGATACATCTTATAATATAGAATACCTAGGTATTTGATTCTGTACAAAATATCCTCAGATATCTTACATTTTACGTTATTCATGGCAAACTGATTTATAGATAACTAGCTAACATGCGGAAGAGAAAGTTACACAGAAAGAAGAGTAAAATAGGTCTAGGAAGAGACCAAGAATGTCTATTAAAAATTTGTGTTCAGTAATAACTTTCCTGGAAAGATAGGATGTCAGAAAGCAACATTTCCCTTCCCAGTGTGGGTCTGATGAGCTTACACATTGTACACATAATGTGATCATCTGATTTTTGGCCAGATACTCCACAGTAATATCCAAGGAAAAAATGTGTAAATCTCTATGTAAAATAGATCTAGATAGAGGAGTAGTAAATCTTCTGTTACGAACTTAGGTCCTGGATCCATTTTACAGAGCTTTAACAAATTTATCTACAACTCTGCATCCTCCAGAAGAAAACAGGATTGATGTAGCTCTCGGTAGTTTTCTTCAAAAAGATATTTTATGGATTTTTGAGGCAAAGCCATTGCGGTGTTTTAAACCTCCAAGAAGGGTTATATGAATATAGATTATAATGAGGATAGGCAGAAGAATTAGTTGGCTTACAGCACAGTGAGAAAGTTAATGGATTCAGCAGAAGCAACCCATTATGCAGAGACATCCAGAAGGATTCAAAAAAAGCTTGTTTACTCATATTGGCAAAATGACCTTGAAAATACATTACCTGACCTAACTGAATGCATCAGTAAATTCTGCTGTATTTAGAAAGAGTCTGAGGGAAATGAGGCATTACCAGAGTATCATGATGTTCACAAAGTCTGCAACAGTAGGACAAATGTTTTCATTGTGTAAAAGGTCTGTGTTGTGCTATAGCGTAATTAGCTTTGGTGTGATTTCATTTTCAATTAAAGTGATCAGCTTAATTCACTTTTCTTCCAGTTACTAACAAGGTAAATTCGATACTAATTCAGGCTTATTAAGAGTTTACTCTTGTTCCTTGTAACTCTTTAGGCTGTAGTTTTATTTCTCCTGGTTACTAAATCAGAATATATTTCTTACCTTATTGCAGATAAGCAGCCAAATGTGAGTCAATCAATCTTTACTGAAGGCCTACTGTGTTTCAGAAAAAGAGAGAGAATGCAAGTGGAAATTCATTAAATAGTATTGGGAGTTTGGAGTAGGATGTTCTTAGCAGCGTAACAGTCATATGCTTGAGAGAAGCAGAAGTTGAGGCTAGCTAGGGTGTTTAGAGACTGGTTATAGAGGGTCATGTATGTTAAACCTTGGAGTTTTGATTTTATTTTTAGGTGATGGACAAACAAAGATATAAACTAAGCAGAACTATGATTTAGAAAAGCCACTCTATTGATAATATATAAGAGAAACTGTGCCTATTCCCAAATATCCCTTAAAACTTGTAAGTGAATGGTTATATAGCCTCTAATCCATTCAGGAATGGGGATGGGGGAGGTAAGACACTTCTGGGGAGGGGGAAAAGGCTAGTGACAGAATCTAATCTTTTTATAAACATGCTAATGACAGATTCAGTAAAAAAACCAAATAGTTTTTCTAGTAGAAGTGTCACTTAATTATGGAATACTTTTAACAGGATATACTTAGTTGTTGAGGTCCCTGGTTGTTCAAATGATTGAGGCTTAACTACAAGCTAAAGGTTTGTGGTTCTAACAAACCCAGTTACACCAAGGAAGAAAAGCTTGGCAGTCTGCTTCTGTAAGATTAAAGCCCCCTTAAAAAAACCTATGGAGCAGTTCTACTCTGTAACACATGGGATCACCATAAGTCAGAATCAACTCAACAGCAACGAGTTTAGTTTTTACCCAGTTGTTGAAGATTTCTTAGAGTAAGCGTACATTGAATCTATGGATTAATTGTGCACGACTCACTGCAAATGTCACATAAGTTATGAAATGATCTGAGTATAAAATGGAGATGTTTCACAACTCAAATATCTCCAGTAAGTGAGGTGACCACACATCTCATTTAGAAATCTCATCTGTTAGCCTGGAACACAGCGTGTTTGATGCTGGAAGAAAAGACCTGGTTAGCTGTAGTGGAGCCCCCGGAATACTTGCTACTTCGTTTGTACCTCATGATTTCTTGTATTTTTGGAACTGTTAGTAGAACATGATACCAGGTAAGATCTCTGATAACTGAGTCTGATTTTATAATCTGATCATATATACTATCTCAGGTAATATACCCTTGAATCCTATGAAATGAATAAATATTTTTAACAATATTGACATCATAAGAACAGAAGACTGAATCTGAATTTATAATCACTCATATATACAGTCAGTTTTAACTAAAATAATAACTGAAACAGTCAGTTTTTTCTTTTCTTCTCCAGGAAGAAGGAGAGAAAATAAAAAAAAATAAAAATAAAAAAAACTTTAACTGACTAAACTAGTCTGTCATTTAGCTCTCTGATTCAGGGGCTATAGTGACCAAAAACCCAACTCAGTCTCCAACCTGATTCATTAGTTTCTTTCTTTTTGTATCTACTTGAGGATGACAGTATGAATGTAACAGGGGTAGGGGTGAAGATAATAACAATGGCATTTTGAGATGTGTAGTCATCCTAGGGAAACACTGGTGGTGTAGTGGTTAAGTGCTATGGCTGCTAACCAAACCATTGGCAGTTCGAATCCACCAGATGCTCCTTGGAAACGCTATTGTGCAGTTCTACTCTGTCCTGTAGGGTCCCTATGAGTCGGACTCAGCGGCACTGGGTTTGTTTGTTTTTGGGTGGTTGGTCATCCTAGAAAATGCAATGTGTCTGGAGACGGGAGACAGATAAGATAGAGATGATGTCTTAAACTGCATTTTAAACTGAGGAGATACAGTTTTTCAGGTGTTGCACCTGGTCAAAGAGAAACCACGTCTGATTCTCTGGTATCTTTAGAGAATTTGAGTGTTGGGGTTAAAAGTATCTCATGTCAGATCTCAGAGCTATATTATATGAATACTTAAAGGAAACAAACTGAGCCCCTCCAGATCTGGATCTGTGAGGTAAAATCTGCCATCCTCTAAGTCAGATATCAGGCTACATACTCCACACATCCTTTCAGAGAGGAAAGAATCAAGTATGGATAGGTTTGTCCTTGTTCAGGGATGAGGAAAAGAAAAGGAAAGGCAGAAAAATCCAGAGGCAACAGAAAATTTCAAAACACTAAAAAAACTGAGCATTTTTAAGAAAATAATAAAAATTGTACCTCTGAAAACTGTTTAATAGAGGAATAAATATTTAGTGTCTTATTAATCTAAATAAAATTTAGGCCTACACAAGATAAGAAAAGGAAGTAGCAAGCATATAATAGATAACAGTCATTTTGAGATGTGTAGTCATCCTAGAAGTGTGGTCATCATAACTAATAAATAATAGAAGCTTGTAGAAATAAGAAAATGCTTCAAGGAAATTCCAAAGTCCAATGGATAAATTGGTGCATTAAAGGTATTAAAGAGCATGATTGGTATTGCAGGAAATCAAATTATTGCTATAGAAGACAAGTTTGAAAAAACTCTTAGATGTGTAAGAATAGAAGTGATGGAGAAAGACAGTGATGCATAAGGCAGACAAAGATATATGACAGCATATAGAATTAACAGATGTTCCCAAGGAAGAAACCAGAAAAAATTTCATAAGGAACAAGCAATCAAGAAACAAAAGAAATAAAAATCACACTGACTTTATTCTTCTGCCTGAAATATTTAACATGAACAGAGAGGGATATATATATATATATATATGTATGTATGTATATATAAAATTGCCGTTGAGTTGATTCCGACTCATAACGACCCTATAGGACAGAGTAGAACTGCCCCATAGGGTTTCCAAGGAACAGTTGGTGAGTTCAAACTGTTGACCTTTTGATTAGTGGCCGAGCTCTTAACCACTGCACAGCCAGGACTCCTAGCTACAAATAGAAAGATATCCTCACATATACACTTTTTGAAAAATATGAATCACAGATATGTTTTAGTTGAAGAGTATAATAAAAATTAACAATTAAAATCTTTATCATGTAATGGGGAGATCAGGAGTAAGTTTTTCCCTTATCTTTGGTAATCTAAAAATACCTAGTTTCCCATGTATTTGACAGGTTAAGTAGTTTCATACCAATGGAATTAAATAATCAATAGTAGAAAAGCTAAAATAAAATATGATTCATATGCTAAATGAGAGAAATGTAAGAGAAATAACCAGCAAAAATATAATATATTTTTATATATTATACAAAGCAATACAAAAAATATGGCAGGCCTAACAATCTATGCTTAATATTGAATTAAAAGGTAGACATTATCAGACTGGATTAAAAAACAAAATCAAATGCCTTTTACTTATATGAGAAATACCTGTAAAGTAAGGATATTATAAAATCATAAAGATAATGTAATAGTCGTGAATCTGTATGAGACAGATGCCAGTTTAAAACCACAAGAAGCAAAAATACAACAAATATAAGGAGAAATACACAAAAGTATATGCATAACATAAAGTTGCATAAAGAAATACAACTTCAATAAGAGATTCTCATCTGTCTCTGATAAGCATACATTCTAAGCTTCCTAAGAGTATTTTTTTCAAAATCTAGACATAAACTAGGACACGCATAAATTTGAAAAAAGCGATATCACTCAGGGCAGGTATTAGATTATGACCAAAAAAAAGATGAAAATAAAAGTATTCGAACCCTCTGGAGCTGAAAGAAAAGCTCTCCTAAATTACTGTTGTTGCATAGAAGAAATAAAATTATATTTATAGATAATATTTTTAAGAGAAATTACATCACATATCAAAATTTGTTATTAAAATTATATATCTGGAGATAGCTCATAGTTTTAAAGCTTTCATACATTAAATGGTAAAGAAGGAAAATAAGTAGACTAAACATTTAACCTCAGAAATTAGAAAAGGGTTCAATTCAGTATGTGTGTGTGCATACTATAAAACAAAAGAAGGAAACTTAAATGTAAAAGGAAATTTTAATGCTACCTACCCAATCAATCAACCATTCAACAAATTTAAAAACCCAACAACATGGATTTGATAAAGAAATCTGAGTTATCCAATAAATATTGAGTAAATTATTTTTAAAAAGTGAAACAATTTCTGCATGATGTTTGTTCAAATGTGGGTTGAGTGGGTTTTGTATAGAATATTTTCAATCAGCTATTTACAACATTGTTGCATACAGAAATCAATATGAAAATCTTTAAAGACCAGCTTCATATTTTGAACAGGAATGTATTTTACTAAAATCTGGTTGATACAGATTTTGGACTTGTTCCATTATATGCCAATAATTTACTTGAATGTTAATAATTTAAATAACAAATCTACTGCAGGGAATATTTGCTTAATGTTATTCATTAATACTCATACCATATTACTATAACTACAACAGAAAAATCTAATACTTTTGATAAATATTTCCCCCTTGCCGTAGAAAATGTTCTTTTTCTAAAATGAACCATCAGTTCACCTCTGCTATGCCTTTATTCTATCAATAACAAGCTTCTTACTCTTCCATCTTTAGTCTATCCTTTTCCCTGCTTTTTCTATGGTTCATCAAATTTCCTCTGTTCTGCTCTTAAACATTTTTTTAACCCTGTCACCCAGTTGAACTCATACTTTTCTTCCCTTTCAAATTACTTGAAAGATAAATGTATGTGTTTGTATGTGTATATACACACACACACACACGCCCCTTTAGAGAAAATCTACTCCAACCATATTGTAATTCCATTCATTGTAAGCATATCTAATTCTCTTTTATAGTGGTAGTTTCTTAAATGTTTATATCTATCTATCATCTATTTATCTATCAAAAGCAGCCGGAGATGTAGAAGACTATGATGTAATACAAGTCTTGAAGAAATGAGTTCCTAGAACATCTTTTTCATAAAATTAATCACTGTTGAAATTTTCCATTTATTTGTGTGATTCTTTAATAACTTTGTTTCAACTAGTAGACTCATAACATTTTTAAATCCCCACAAAAAGTACAATGAACAGCACACAGTAGAAACTGAATATGTATTTGTTAAATGAATAATAATATATTTGTTGAATAAACCAATGGTCAACTTTGTCAAATGTAGTTTAGATATGAAGTAAGATAACAGAAAATAATGCAATGAATTTTGCAGAATGGAGGCATTTGATAATTCTAACCAGACCTGTTTCAGTGGTAACAGTGAAATCTTACAGATTCCATATTTAATAGGAGATGAGGATGTGGTTACTGAATATGTGATCATTTAAGGAGTTTGGTTACAGACAGACAATCAAAAAATGGAGGCAAAATTCAAATTCACAAAAAAAAAAAAAAGACCAGGCTTGCTGGTCTGACAGAGACTAGAGAAACCCCAAGAGTATGGCTCCCGGACACCCTTTTAACTCAGTATTGAAGTCACTCCTGAGGTTCACCCTTCAATCAAAGATTAGACAGGTCTATAGGGGCAACTATAACACATGTGAGGGACGTGCTTCATAGTTCAATCATGTATACGAAACTAAGGGGCAGACCAGCCCAAAAGCAAAGAGGAGAAGGCAGGAAGGGATAGGAAAACTGGACAAACGGAAACAGGGAACCTGTGGTGAAAAATGGGAGAGTGTTGACACTTTGCGGGGTTGGCAACCAATATCACAAAACAATTGTGTATTTACTCTTTAATGAAAAACTAATGTGCTCTGTCAACTTTCACCTAAACCACAAAAAAAGAAAGAAAGAAAATGAAAAAAGAAATGGAGTCAGCTTGGAACAATTTATAAACTGAGACTGATGAAACTAAAGAATGAAATTCTTTCTTTCCCCAAAACCTGCTTCAGACCATAGTACTCTTTCCCGGCATATTGTAAAAGCTATTTTTGATTGATGGTCTCACCTTAAGGATTGAAGTGATTGTGACATTCCTTTGCTTAAAACCTTTAATAACTATCCATTAACCTTAGGATATAAACAAATCTAAGCATGTCACACACGGTTCTGCATGCTCTGGTCTCTCGCCACTTCTCTAGTCTAATTTCTTCTGACCTCTCTCCTCCCTTCTTTTCTTTGCTCTATTCACACTTGCCATTTTCAGGCTCTTTGATCACGTTTCCCATTTTGTCATTTTTTATGGAACTTTCTTCCCTCTTCTCTTGGACCAATTAATGTGTATGACTCCTCCATATCTCAACTTAAATACCACTTCTTTAGGGACTTTCTCCCTGATTTCTCGGAAGAGTTTTAATTGCCTCATATACTTATTTTATAGCACTTAACTCACTTATAACTTATATTTATTTGTGTGGTTGTGGTTAAATGTCTGGGTATCCCACCAGACTGGAAGCTCTATAAGGTGAGGGATTATGTCTCTCTTTCCTGTTGTTGTTAGGTGACATGTAGTTGGTTCTGACTCATAGCAACCTTATGTAAAACAGAACATAACACTGTTCTGTCCTGCACCGTCCCCACGATTGTTGCTATGCTTGAGCCCCTTGTTGTAGCCACTGTGTCAATCCATCTCATTGAAGGTCTACCACTTTTGCCATGACCCTCTACCAAGCATCATGTCCTTCTCCAGGGACTGATCCCTCCAGATAACATGTCTAAAGTACATGAGACGTAGTCTCGCCATCCTTGCTTCTGAGGAGCATGCTGGTTGTACCTCTTCCAAGACAGATTTGCTCATTCTTTTGGTAGTCCATGGTATAGTCAATATTCTTCAATGACACCACAATTCAAAGGCATCAATCCTTTGGTCTTCCTTATTCATCTTCCAGCTTTCACATGTATATGAGGAGATTGAAAACACCATGGCTTGGGGCAGGTACACCTTAATTTTCAAGGTGACATCTTTGCTTTTCAAAACTTTAAACAGGTCTTTTGCAGCAGATTTGCCCGATGCAATGTGTCTTTTTATTTATTGACTGCTGCTTCCATGGGTATTTACTGTGGATTCAAGTAAAATGAAATCCTTGACAACTTCAATCTTTTTTCTGTTTATCATGATGTTGCTCATTGGTCCAGTTGTGAGGATTTTTGTTTTCTTTATGTTGAGGTGTAATCCATACTGAAGGCTGTGGTCTTTGATCTTCATCAGTAAGTGCTTCAAGTCCTCTTCACTTTCAGCAAGCAAAGTTGTGTCATCTTCACAATGCAGGTTGTTATTGAGTCTTCCTCCAGTCTTGATGCCTGATTCTTCTTCATATAGTCCAGCTTCTTAGATTATTTGCTCAGCATGCAGATTGAATAGGTATGGTGAAAGGATGCAACCCTTACACACAGTTTTCCTGACTTTAAACCACACAGTATCCCCTTGTTTTGTTTGAACGACTGCCTCTTGATCTATGTACAGGTTCCTCATGAGTACCATTAAGTGTTCTGGAATTCCTATTCTTCACAATATTATATATAATTTGTTATGATCCACAAAGTTGAATGACTTTGTATAGTCAATAAAACACAGGTAAACATCTTCCTGGTATTCTCTGCTTTCAGCCCGGATCCATCTGACATCAGCTATGATATCGCTGGTTCCATGTCGTCTTCTGAACCCGGCTTGAATTTTTGGCAGTTCCCTGTTGATATACTGCTGCAGCCACTTTTGAATGATCTTCAGCAAAATTTTACTTGTGTGTGGTATTAATGATATTGTTGGATAATTCCCACATTCAGTTGGATCACCTTTCTTGGGAATAGGCATAAATTTGAATCTCTTCTAGTCGGTTTGCCAGGTAGCTGTCTTCCAAATTTCTTGGCATAGATGAGTCAGCACTTCCAGCACTGCATACATTTGTTGAAACATCTCAATTGATATTCCCTCAATTCCTGGAGCCTTATTTTTGCCAATGCCTTCAGTGCAGCTTGGACCTCTTCCTTCAGGACCATCAGTTCCTGATCATGTGCTACCTCCTGAAATGGTTGAACGTCCACCAGTTCTTTCTGGTATAGTGACTCTGTGTATTCCTTCCATCTTCTTTTGATGCTTCCTGTATTGTTTAATATTTTCCCCGTAGAATCTTTCAGTATTGCAACTTTGGGCTTGAATTTTTTTCTTCAGTTCTTTCAGCTTAAGAAATGCTGAGTGTGTTCTTCCCTTTGGTTTTCTATCTCCAGGTCTTTGCACATGTCATTATAATACTTTGCTTTGTCTTCTCAAGCCACCCTTTGAAATCTTCTGTTTAGATCTTTTACTTCATTATTAATTCCTTTTGCTTTAGCTATTCTACATTCAAGAGCAAGTTTCAGAGTCTCCTCTGACATCCATTTTGGTCTTTTCTTTCTTTCCTGTCTTTTTAATGACCTCTTGCTTTCTGCATGTATGATGCCTTGTTGTCATTCCACAACTTGTCTAATCTTCGGTCATTAGTGTTCAGTGAGTCAAATCTACACTTGAGATGGTCTCTAAATTCAGGTGGGATATACTCAAGGTTGTACTTTGGCTCTAGTGGACTTGTTCTAATCTTCTTCAGTTTCAACTTGAACTTGCATATGACCAGTTGATAGTCTGTTCTGCAGTTGGCCCCTGGCCTTGTTCTAACTGATGATATTGAGCTTTCCATCATCTCTTTCCACAGACGCAGTCGATTTGATTCCTGTGTATTCCATCTGGTGAGGTCTATGTGTTTATGTTGGTGAAAAGATGTATTTGCAATGAAGAAGTCATTAGTGTTGCAAAATTCTATCATGAGATCTCCAGCATAGTTTCTGTTACCAAGGCCATATTTTCCAACTTTCACATTCCAATTACTAGTAATTATCAATGCTATCCTGATTGCATGTTTGATGAATTTTAGACTGCAGAAGTTGGTAAAAATCTTCACTTTCTTCATCTTTGACCATAGTGGTTGGTGCATAAATTTGAATAATAGTCATATTAACTGGTTTTCCTTGTAGGAGTATGGATATTATCCTATCACTGACAACATTGTCCTTCAGAATAGATCTTAAAATGTTCTTTTTGATGAATGCAATGCCATTCCTCTTCAATTTCTCATTTCTGTCATGGAAGACCATATGGTTGTCCGATTCAAAATGACCAATATTAGTCCATTTCAGCTCACTAATGCCTAGGATATTGATATTTATGCATTCCATTTCATTTTTGACGATTTCTAACTGTCCTAGATTCATACTTCACACATTCCAGTTCCCGATTATTAATGGATGTTTGTAGCTGTTTCTTCTCATTTTGAGTCATGCCACAACAACAGATGAAGGTCTGGAAAGCTTCACTCCACCCATGTCATTAAGGTCGACTCTAGTTGAGGAGGCAGCTATTCCCCAGTAGTATTTTGAGTGCCTTCTAACCTCAGGGGCCCATCTTCTGACACCATATCAGACAATGTTCCACTGCTATTCATAGGTGTTCACTGGTTAATTCTTTTCAGAACTAGACTGCTGGGTTCTTCTTCCTAGTCTTTCTTAATTTGGAAGCTCAGCTGAAACCTGTCTGCCATGGGTGACACTGCTGATATTTGAATACTGGTGGCATAGCTTCCAGCATCACAGCAACACGCAAGTCCCCACAGTACAACAAAATTGACAGATGCATGGAAGTGTCTCCCTTTAATCTCCATTGTATTTCCAGTATCTAGCATGAAGTATACTCAGAATAAGCACTCAGTAAATGTATGTAAGTTAACTTACAAGCTTTTTTCAAGGAACCCTGATGGCACAGCGGTTAAGTGCTTGGCAGCTAACTTGAAATGTCAGTGGTTTGAACCCACTAGCCACTCTGCAGGAGGAAAAAACTTATGATCTGTTCCTGTAAAGATTACAGCCTAAGAAACTCTATGGAGCAGTTCTATTCTGTCATATAGGGTCTCTATGAGTCAGCATCGACTCCATGGCACACAACAGAAACCATGACATCTTTTTATCAGAAAAGAATATGTTAGAATCACCATTAATTTTCATAACAGAAGTATAGGGAGGAAATAAAGCCAAAAGTTTTTAAGATTTTCTGACTAGCAAGCAGTGGAATTATAGACTAAATTTACATAGGGAAGAGGTTGTGAGTTAAATAGCACAGTATTGGTGTGTACATTGCAACTTAGGTGAGTAAATTGTGTTTGCTAGTAACAATTTTTTTAAATCAAATAACAGTTTTCTATTAAAAATGTAGTAAGTACAATTTCTCTTTAAAAAATTTTAAGAACTTTGCATCATAAATCTATAGCAAATAAAAATAAATATAAAAAGAGTAGGAGATTACAGGAGACCTTTTTCTTCTCATCAAACAAAATAGCCACAAATTCAATTTCATTATGGCAAGTTAGAGTACGTATTAACATAAAAGACCTTAACCCCACAAGTCTAATGCTCTTCATTCACTGTAACTGGTGTGTAAGTAGTCTTTGACTTTCTCTTTTATCTTTTTAAAGAGTAATGACTAATTCTGTGCTTTATATTCTCAAGCGTACTTATGAAAAGAATATTCTTTCCTTAATCTTCTTGAACAAATTTGTCTTGGAAGAAGTACAGACAGAATGCTTCTTAGAAGCGAGGAGGATGGCAAGACTTAGTCAGGTACTTTGGACATGTTATCAGGAGGGACCAGTCCCTGGAGAAGGACATCAGGCTTGGTAAAGTAGAGCATCAGCAAAGAAGAAGACCCTCAATGAGATAGATTGACACAGTGGCTGCAACAATGGGCTCAAACATAGCAATGGTTGTGAGGACGGTGGAGGACCAGGCAGTGTTTTGTTCTGTTGTACATAGGGTGGCTATGAGTCAGAACTGACTTGACAGCACCTAACAACAACAGTCTTCTTGATTGTGGAAAAAAAGTCAAGGTTTCTCATTAAATAGTGTGTTGATTTATGGCTTACTGTTTTCAAAATCAACTTTAACCAAAATTAAAACAACATATTTGGGGATATATGTACATATACACATACAACAAGTATGCATATTTTATTTTCATATTTTGGCACCATCTTGAAGCCATATGAATTCCATTGTTTCTTGTTCTTCTCATTCTTTCCCAACTCTATTTCCAAATACACATTGTGTAGTTCTTTCTGATACCCTGAAAGATGAATTTCTTTGCATATTTTGAATGAACCAAAAAACCAAACCTGTTGCTATCAAGGCAATTCCAACTCATAGTAACCCTGTAGGACAGAGCAGAACTGTCCCATAAGGTTTCCTAAGCTGAAATCTTTACAGAAGCAGACTGCCACATCTGCCACATACGGAGTGGCTGGTAAGTTCGAACCACTGACCTTTTAGTTAGCAGCCGAGTGCTTTAACTAGTACATCAACAGGGCTCCTCCATTTCTTGAATAGTGCGTCTTAATATTTTCTCAGCATTATTTATACATATAAACAAATTCTTATTGTCAATATTTTTATAATACCTTGTGTAATTTTAATTTCCAAGTTTCCTATTACGTTACCACTCCAGAAGATATTCCTCAATTGCAGGCCTGGTCTGATATATTAGCCCCCTTTCAAACATGAGTTCTGAGTGATAAGAAATGTGTAAGTCTTATTCTCTGTTATTGGAACAAATAGGTAGATATCCTATAAATAAAATAAATACTCATATGACTCATCATACCTGCTTTCATTGAGTTACATGGACTCCTAAGGACCTGGGTGCCTTTATACTATGATAACCTAAGTGCACAATGTTATTGTTGGGTGCCCTTGTGTTGATTCCAACTCATAGCAACTGCATATGTCAGGGTAGAACGGCCCCATAGGGTTTTCTTGGCTGTAATTTTTACAGCAGAAGATCACCAGGTCTTTTAGGTATTTAAAACAAATTCTTAATAGCACAAAATACTGTTATTAGCATTACATACTAATCCAAGCATAGTACTTGCCAGTTGTGTGCCTCTGAATTTTCCCATTGCTAGTGTGTTTGGAAGTATCAGTTTTATAATATAGCTGTATACATTCCCAGAAACTATAACCTTTGGATCTCTACCTCTCACACATGTTATTCTTGGTGAAAGACACTAGTATTATAGGTGTTCTCCTTCCATGTTGGGAGGTACATGAGGACAGATAAAAATTTTAGAAATACTTGAGTCCTTTTATGTTAATGAGAGAAATTCTCATAATATTCTTTGATATCAATAAAGAAAGTGTTTATCTTCCACCTACCCCAAGTCTTAATACTAGGTGACAGCAAATCCTTTTTGGTCTAGAATGGCAAACATTCTAAACCTTACAGCTGAGGCTAAATGACCATACCAAGGATTACAAGAGGAACATTGAAATACAATGGCAATTTTTTATTGCTATGAATAGATGTCCTCAGTGATTTTTATTAGTTAGGTCTCACCTATGAAGGTGAGTTTACTAAATAGTAAGATCACTTATTCTTTTATGCTGTTAGTATGTATTAAGTATGATAATACTTAAGTGATGATAAAAACATGATCAAGTCTTTTTGGGCACAGAAAGATTACCAGTAATCCCTTTGAGTCTCTTGACCCTGCTCATAATAAAATGGCTAAATCTTTATTCCTTCATAAGAGTGATTACTCGTCTGCCTCTTAGAATGCATGTTGTAAATAAGCCAGAAACATGCACAGTGAAAGATGAAATATTTTAACTGATGAGAAGTGGGTTAGTTATTGCCCTGCCAAAAGTTCTTTTCTATTGAAGTAAGGGGGAACTCACTTGAAAAATTCTTGGTGGTTTGGAAGCAATTTACAACATTTACAGTGTATTCTCATGGGCCAGTAGTTGGAGACTGACAACTGGGAGCAACTAGATTCATGAATACGAATTCCTGTCAACTGACACAAATGTGAAAAACAATGGAACAAAGTGGGTAAGCAGATCTGTTTCTTATGTCAAGTATAAGAAATGCGTGAAAGAAAAAAGAAATGCTTAAAACCATCCACACTGACTCTCGGTATTGACCTTGCCATGACACTCAAAACTTTCCATGTTTGGACTCTACTTACCTTGCAACCTTATCTTCTCCCACTCATGTGCTTGATGCTTTAACCTAACTGTACAATCTGGAAATGTGCCCTATAGTTTCTATCTCCAATTCTTTTGCTGTCATTTTCCTAACTGGGAAGCTATTTCCCTCATGTCTACATTATAAAATGTGCCTCCTCCTATACTTGACTCCAAGAAGGCCCCATCATTACAAATATCAGTTTCATTTGGATGACACCTTGCAAATAATCTTTTTTGTATATTTTCTGATTACATTGGCATATATAGCTTCTATTTATGTTATACTATCTGATTTGACAAGAGTTTTAATAAAGATGATACAAATGGAGAAGAATTGGCTTTTAGAATGAGGGAGATAATTACCCCATTTAAACAAACATATGCACAATCACATCACAACTTTCTGTGTTGTTGAATGCTTGGTTTGAAGATTAATTTTGTTGTCAGAGCATTGAGCTTTCTTTTGTAGTTTAAGGTGAGTTAGATATTGGATTATGGATCTGAAGTGTCTGTTGAAATTTTAACATATAAATAACCTTTAAAGAATCTTTTGACAACAAATTGATATTCTTTTAGTCTTCATTAATTAATTTTAATTGACAATTTCCTATAGCAAGGTAATTTGTAAAGAGGTTTTATAGTTGTCCCTCATGTGCAGTATAATGGGGATAACTGGGGAAGTAGAAATAGATCTGGGCTCTTAGGATGGAACAGATATTGTGAGACACCATTATTTAAAGACCTGTTGAGCAATTGAGTCTGTGTTGTGACTGTGAAATGATTACTGCAATCTGTTATATTTTATTTCAAAATATGCACATGAGTATATACAAAAAAGTCTTGTCAGTTCTGTATACATAATTGATACTGTTGGTATGAATGATAGAAAGAATTATAGGATAAAATCTCAATTTATTCACTCAAAATGTTTTTGTGGGAAATGAGTCTGGGAATTGGTATTGGACAAAGGAAATTGCTGAATTTGGCCAAAGATCATGTTATATTTGGAAAGACTGTGCTCTCTTGGAAAACAGCTGAATCATCAATCAAAAATGATGCCAGTATCTAAGATATAGTGCAAATTTAGGCATACAGATTAATATAAATTGATTGGGGGAAATTCATGTCAGAGAAGAGATTAAAAATAGCCCAGACACACATGCATAGCTCTCTCAGGTTCTCTGTATTTTCCTAGATCCGGAATGAAAGCATTAAACGGTTTTAGCCCTATTGGTAATGGCTTAAATGGAGAATATAACCTTCTTACAAAGCATGACACCTAGAAGCAGACTGTTGTTGGTGTTAGTTCAGTCAATGTCTTAGTTAACTAGTGCTGCTATAACAGAAAAACTGTAAGTGGACGGCTTTATCGAAGAGAAATTTATTCTCTCACAGTCTAGTAGGCTAGAAGTCCAAATTCAAGGCACCAGCTCCAGGGAAGTCTTTCTCTCTCTGTTGGCTCTGGGGGAAGGTCCTTGTCGTCAATCTTCCCCTGGACTAGGAGCTTCTCTGTGCAGGAACCCTGGGTCCAAGGGAAGTGCTCTGCTCCTGGTGCTGCTTTCTTGGTGGTGTAGGGTCCCCCATGTCTCTCTGCTCTCTTCTCTCTTTTATATCTCAAAAGAGATTGGCTCAAGACACAATCCAATCTTGTAGCTTGAATCTTGCCTCATTAACATAACTGCTGCTAATCCCGTCTCATCAACATCATTAAAAAAACCCAATCCCATGCCATCGGTTGAGTTGATTCCGACTCATTGTGATCCTATGGAGATAGGATTTACAACACATAGGAAAATCACATAAGATGATTAAATGGTAGACAATCACACATTACTGGGAATCATGGCCTGGCCAAGTTGATACACATATTTTTGGGGCACATAATTCAATCCATGACAGTCAACATCTTTGTGATTATCTTGACTGTCCTCTCATGGTCACAAGATGGCTGCACTACCTCCAACATATTCTCACATCATATTCAAAAGCAGGAAGCAAGAGAAGAAACAATGCCAGTAAACTTTTCTTATGTGTCTGTTTTTTCATCAAGGGACAATACGTACCCCTTACCTTGTATCTCACTGGCCAGAACAATAAATGGGGGTCATCT
The DNA here is from genome assembly GCF_000243295.1 of Trichechus manatus latirostris. NCBI lineage: Eukaryota > Metazoa > Chordata > Mammalia > Sirenia > Trichechidae > Trichechus > Trichechus manatus. The sequence continues at coordinate 1,773,026 of NW_004444037.1, read as the reverse complement.
CTTTCTGTGAATAAGGCTAGAAAATCACTATCTGGAAAAGAGAATGACAGAATTAGGATGGGCTTAAGCCCATTATGATTATCTTTTAGGGTTAGTCACTATGAAGTCTTGAAATGGCTATCAGGATAAAAATATGACCTGAAAAACTAGCTATTGTGTACAGTTGCCAAACCTTTAAACATTTTATCTTGGATCAATTAATAAATAAATAAAAATATACATTCTGAGGAAGAAGTATAAAGCGATTCAGTACAATCTGGAGGTTGGTATAATACACAGATGGACAAAGACTTGCAAATAATGTTCTCTACATTTCCAGAGAAAAATGATTTGTATTATTGTGTTGGTGGTAAAGTTTGTCAAGAAGAAAAACTGAGGCATATGTGTTGCCATTTGCTGGACATCAAGAGGTTTTAAAAGGGTGATGTTACCTTAGCGATATAGGTTTTGGGATTCATCCTGGCAAGTATGTAAACTTGTAAACTGGAGATGATTAGAGCAGTCAACACAGAGATGATTACACATTCTTAAATTATACATTTAAGGAGGCAGATGTATAATCCAGAATGAGACACTATTTCTTTAAAAGATATTCCTCTTTTCAGTGACAAGACAGTGTGCGTCCTCTGATTCCTTTCTTGATATAAATGTGCCTGGATATCTGTTATATAAATGAGTCAAAAGTGGACTCCATATATTGGTTCCAATTTGTTTACTTCTTCATAACAAGCTGAGAACCATTAGCCCAAAAAGCCCACCGAGACAAAGCTCAAATTTGTATACATCCAATTGTTTTAAAAACAGCCAAAATATGCAGGTTTTTTAGCCACTTACAGCCTGCCTGCTTTACATACCCCATGAAACTGCACCCAGTATCTGCTAGCTATAGATAAGATAAATTCCTGTAGTTTTAAGGACCCTAGGATGCTGCTGTCTTCGAAGCTGTCTGACTCAGAAACTCCCCACATTGCTGCATAAGGATATTATTAAAATATCCTTAAGCCCCACCCCTCCCACTCCTCTTGTCCAGTGTTGGAGGGTGGATTTCATGCCCTCTCACCTTTCTGTAGCTCCCTGTGCAGCTTGCCTCTGGAAGGCCTCCTGCTCTGGGGGACTGCCCCCTGCATGTGGCTGTCAATGTATCAGCCCCAATAAATAGCTTGTTGTGCAACGCTATCTCTGGTCATATCTTTTTCCTTGATTAACTCCAACTTTCTTTGGACTCATAAAATCAAAAAACACAAAACCAAACTCATTACCATCAAGTCTATTCCAACTCATAGCGACCCTGTAGGACAGAAGAGAACTGCCTCACAGGGCTTCTAAGGCTGTAAATCCTTACGGAAGCAGACTGCCACATCTTTCTCCGTAGAGCGGCTAGTGGATGCAAACCTCCAACCTTTTTGTAAGCAACCGAGCGCTTAACCATTGTGCCACCAAGGCTCCTCATTACAGTACCTAAATTTAGCAATTATAAAGTTGCTTGGTAAAAATGGAATTTACCAAGGCAAAGGCAAATAGTTTTCAGTGATATTTCCAGGCTAGGAAAGAGTTTAAAATATCTTTGCACCATTGCTGTTGTTAGGGTCTGTTGAGTTGGTTCTAACTCATTGCCACCCTATGTGCAACAGAATGAAATACTGTCCAGTCCGGCGCCATCCTCAAAACCGCTGCTGTGTTTGAGCCCATTGTTGCCGCCACGGTGTCAATCCATCATGTTGAGGGTCTTCCTCTTTTTTGCTGACCCTTTACTTTACCAAGCATGATGTCCTCCTGCAGGGACTGCTCCCTCCTGATACCTCTGTTGCCGT
>NW_004444037.1:1768731-1770318 GCF_000243295.1 Trichechus manatus latirostris | reverse complement strand
AGAGTGGCCATTTAAGTGTGTGAATAAGAAGAATCAGAAGGAACTTGGGATGGGGAGAGAAAACAGTGGAACAGTAGATTGTACAGCAAGAATTGAGATTTTGTTTTTTTGCTTTTGTGGATTATTTTGTTTTACAATGAAGCATTGAGAAAGTTAAGTAAGCTATGGATGCATTTTTCTTCCTATTGGCAGAAAGAAAGAAGTTGAGACATGGGAATACAAGGCTGAAGTGGAGTCAGATGATAATATTTCAGTAAATTTTGTCACTAAGTTAAAATCAAATTCATTAGATAAATTCTTATTTTTGATGCTGCATTTGGTGAAATACCCTCTGGGTACACCAAGGATGACCCCAGAACACTCTCACTAGGTTTGTGAATTGGTAAAAATAAGAGTGCCAACATGAAAGGTATGCAACAAGTCATAGTTAATTGCAATAAACTCTAAGGATACAGGTTTCAGCAAAGAATATATGAATACATTTGCTGGGATTGTTCAGTTAGTGCTACTTCTGGAATTTTCTCTGATTTCCTATGAAAAGACCCTTAGTGGTAGCAATGGTTGCTGGCTTTTCCAAGGAGGGATTTACCAAACTAGAAAGTTGTGGGTGGGGCTTTCTGACTCTCTGGTACTCACAGCCATGCAACTGAAAGCTCTAGCACAATCCTCTGTATAGTTGAAAAAAATAGATTTAGTAAAGCATGTCATCCAGATCTATCTTTGATGTTCTGGGCTGAATCTTTTTACCACCAGAACTAAGTTGTTGCTATTTTTGTCCCAGATTATATAATAATGACTAAGTATCACTCTAGACAATACAGTAACATAACAACGATCAGTTGTGGGCATGAACTCATTTTGTCTTTTTTTTTTGTGCAACAAGACAATGGAGAATGGGGGCGGAGGGACCAAGCACAGTGAACCTATCACTCTATTTTATCTAACGACAGCTTTTCCAATCTCAAGCACCTATGTTACTCTCTATCTTCAGAGCCATAAAAAATCTGAACGATGGAAATCAGCGCAGAAAACACTAAAAAGAAGTGAATAATCAGATACATGTGGTAAAAATGTGTTTTAAATTTTATTAGTTTTCAGTTATCGCTAAGGAAGTCAGTATTAAAAAAACGGATTGAGAACCAGAAAACCAGATAGGCTTGATGGTCTATCTCTTGTGTATCACTTGTGTTGAAATTATTAGCTGCCCTTCAGATTTTTGCTTTTCACATTTTGATTCAATAATCCAGATTATTTTCCTACATAAAAATAAATAAAGCAAGAGTGCAGATTTTAATTTTTTATGTTAATTTTTGGCTAATATTATATTTATATAATGATCAGATATAAAGGAGATAAAAGAAAACAGGGCTATTTATTAATCACTATTCATATATATCCACTACTCATCTGTCAATTTGTTGTAATGTGGTGGCTTGCATGTTACTGTGATTCTAGAACCTATGTGATCAATATTTCAAATACCACCAGGGTGACCCATGGTGGACAGGTTTCAGCTGAGCTTCCAGACTAAAACACAGTAGGAAGAAGGACCTGGCAGACTACTTCTGAACAATTGGCCAGTGAAAA
>NW_004444037.1:1766030-1768075 GCF_000243295.1 Trichechus manatus latirostris | reverse complement strand
ATTGCTAATACTAGTGATTGGAATGGGATAGTTGGAAACAAAGAAAAAGGATCAGTAGTTGAAAAATATGGCCTTGGTGAAAGAAATGACACTGGAGATTACATGATAGAATTTTGCAAGATCAACGAGTTTTTCATTGCCCTTACCTTTTTTCAACAACATAAACAGTAACTATACAAATGGACCTTGCTGGATGGAATACCCAGGAATCAAATCAACTACATCTGTGGAAGGAGATGACAGAGAAGCTCGATATCATTAGTCAGAACAAGGCCGGGGCTAATGGCAGAACAGACCATCAATTACTTATATGCAAGTTCAGGTTGAAACTGAAGAAAATTAGAGCAAGTCCATGGGACCCAAATTATGACCTTGAGTATATCACACCTGAATTTACCGACCGTCTCAAGAATAGACTTGAGGAGGCCGGGCCAAGATGACGGAGTAGTCAGACACTTCCTATGTCCCTCTTACAACAAAGACCTGAAAAAACAAGTGAATTGATTGTACATGACTATCTAGGAGTCCTGAACTCAAAGGCAAAGTTGAGGAATCAGACTGAGTGGCAGGAAGAGGGAAAGACAGTTTAGAAGCAGTGAAGAATTGCCAGACCTGACCCGGTGGGAGCCACAGCCCATCAGCTTGGATCAGCTCTGGGTGTACGGTGAGGCAGGCAAACAGCTGTGCTTGGGAGGAGTTTTCCACATTGGGAGAGACCCACAGGCAGAAAGTCTACTTGGCCACCCAGAACCAGTGAAAATCAGCACTTAAGTGGCTAAAAATGAGTACCTCCATTTGGCCTACCGTGGAGATTAAAAAACAAAAACAAAAACACACCCTATTTTGGGAAAACCTCTCTCGCATTTACCTCACCCCTCCGGGCTCTGCACCTGGTCCCGGCCAGCTTCAGTGACTGAGGAGTCCCCTGAGCTGAAAGTAGATCCCTTAAGGCACCCTGACCCATTCTCCCAGCCCTGGAGAGGGAACAAATTAACAAACAGGGAAAAAATAAGCTACCGGCTCCCTAAGCCAGGACCTCAGGGTTGGCACAGCTCCTTTGGCTAGGCACAGGCATAAGGGGTCCTCAGATTTTGAATACCTTTCACCCCTACATAGACTTGTGTGAGCACATTTCAACAGCATAAGCCCTCACTACCACAGTACAACAGGGTATATGCCTGAAGTCTTACTTCAACTGTTTCAGCTGTGAAGGGGCAGGTTTGTGATGTTTGACCCATTAAGAAGTCTCCTTACCTGTCTGCAACAGGGTCTTGAAGACTGGTGGTGCCACCCATGCCACCTAGTCACTTGCTACAGGGGTCCAAGAATAAATGGTGCCCCTTAGTTCTTACAGACAACAGTGTAGGGTGCTCAGAGACCAGCTGCAAAAGTCACCTACCTACTCGCTCTAGGGAACAAGGATACGCTTTCCTTTCAGACAGTCAGGGCAGCTGTCAGCTTCCTGCCTTGCTCAGCATGTGACCCCCTACTACAGCTAGATACCTGTGCCTACACCAATCACCCATGCTTCGCTAGGACTGTAGGTGAGAGCCTGCACCACACACTTGGTGACCAATGGCCTGGACACCTGAGCTGAAACCCCACAAGAAAATTTAATGGAGTCCTAGGCTGAAACACTTAGGAACAGATCTAACTACCTGGTGACAGGATGTGAGAGCTTCAAGGGCACCAATTATCAAACTAGCATACATGAGCAGCCTATTTGGGCATATCAAAACAAGAAGCTAGGACACACTAAGCAAATATAAACTAAAAAAATTATAATAACTTATTGATGGCTCAGAGACGACAGTCAATATCAAATCACATAAAGAGGCAGACCATGATGGCTTCAGTAAGCTCCCAAAATAAAGAATCAACAAATTTTCTGGAGGAAGAGAATTTTTGGAATTGTCAGAGACAGAATACAAAAGATTAATATACAGAACTCTTCAAGAAATTAGAAAGGAAATTTTTCAAAACACAGACAAAGCCTAAGAACACACAGACAAAGAAGTAGCAGAAATTGAAAAGGTTATTCAAGA
>NW_004444037.1:1735778-1748714 GCF_000243295.1 Trichechus manatus latirostris | reverse complement strand
GTGTACTAACTGTTAAATGAGAAACTATTTTGTTCTGTAAGCCTTCATCTAAAGTTAGAATAGCAGCACAGTTGGAAGAGCGTAGTCGATGTCACTGAACTGTGCATGTAAAAATTTTTGAAATGGTGTATCTTTGGCTATGTATATTTTCACCAAAAAAAAAGGTCGAGAAGGGAGAGGGGTTCACATGTTGTGAGGTTGTTAACTGATGTCATAAAACAATATGTGTACTACTGTTTCGTGAGAAACTATTTGTTCTGTAAGCCTTCACCTGAAGTACAATAAATAAATAAATAAATAAATAAATGTTAAAGATCTGTGAAAGATTTTAATAGAGTCCAGGCTGTATTAACTATACATCTATGCCTTGCCAGCCAACATCAGCGTAATGGAAATATTATGGTCCCATCAACCCAGTAATAAACAACATTTTTCTGAAGGTTCTCTTCACCCACTAGTGAAAATCTTTATTGTTTTAGGTGCCTATAAGAGGTGTCTGAAGAGTGCTTATTAAAAATTCTTCTCAACCTCAGTACAGTCTGCAGGCACCCACTGTCTGGAAGTTACCTGCGGATTATACCTCATCTTCAATACTGACTCTTGAGATGGAGTTATCCCTATTGCCCTTCCTTGTAAAAACATGAGTTATCCAAGAGACTCAGGAATAGCAAAAGAAAAGAAGAAAATAATGTTCCAGATCATATAGTTAATTTAACATCTTGTGTCCTGTATTTCACATACTTGTGTTTTCAAATATAAGCATTTCTCTTACACTCTGAATGTTCAGAAGGTAACTTAGATAAGATACAATTGGGGATACAGATTAATTAGGAAACACAATTTGCATTCTGACTTTGAGTCTAGAGGTGTTTTCCACAGACCACTTGCATCAGAGGCACTGTGGGTATTTATTATAAGGCAGATTCCTGCATCTTTTCACAGACTCACCGTATCAGCAAGACTAGGATTGGTGTCGGAAATCTCGGTTTTTACACATTTTTCCAGGTGACTCTTGTAAGCTTTAAGGTGTGGGAATGTCAGCACCATGCTGACCACTTTTGATTGTAACTAAATTGTGACAAAAACATGGTAGTGTTTTAGCCACAGAGTTACTTCATTTTAATAGCTTTGTGTTTTGTTGGAAATATCACTGGGTGATAGGAACATGTAGGAAGGGCTCTGATAATGGGAAAAGACAAGCCATCGCTCTTGAACAAAAGAAAAAAATTAAGATTGAGGGTCTCAGGGATGTTTAACTTCTGGATTTAATGTTTAGTTTTTATAAGTATCTTTATTATTTAAATTCTTGCGGGAAAAATAATAGCTTTTTTTTTTAGTCTGAAGATTGCTTGTCCCTAAATACTTTTTTTTTTTGCTAGTTTCACTAGAAAATAAATATTATAAAACTGTTGTTATATTTATATTATAATGTTTGTTTTGAGTTCTGTTAGGAATACAACTCTCATGTTATAGCAGAGCAGGCTGCACATACCTATGAGACACCCATTACTATTCTTATTTTAAAGATAAATGAGAGATTTAAAGATGTTGCCCACAATCACCCAGCAAATAAGTGGTAAAGGCAACACCAGTTCCAGGCTGCCTGGCTCCTAGTCCAGGGGACCTTCTACAACACCATACTACTTACTTGAAAAGTTGTACTTTATTTTTTCTCCTTAAAATGGACATTCTTGTCTTCTGTGCCCCATAAGCATAATACACAAGTGTCTTTAAAAGCATGTAGGTCAAATGATTTTAAGGCAATTCACTTTAAACAGAAATTCTAAGAACAAGCTCATGAAGTACCTTTATAATATGTATGGAATATGTATTACATATTATATATATATAATATGTATGTATATAATACACTCATATTCTGTGTTGCAAAGAGAATGAAGGATGGCTATGCTACGAGGTATATTTGCCTAAATGGACAAATAATTTTCCATTCCGTCATCCATGTACTCTGTGTTTATATCTTGTACTGCAGCTTTCTAAGTGGTAAGTGCAATGTCAAGCTAGTTGCAAATACATGTCTTTTCCCTTCTGAAAACATGTGGAACTCTGCAAGTAATCAGTCACAAGTAGTAAACTGTTCATAGATTTCAGCCTTTCATGCTATTCCAATTAAGGTAGATTGCTCCCTCCACCATGGGAATTGCACTGTATAACTGATTACCAAGCATATCATGTAAACGGCTCTTAGAAACTGCAAACAACCCATTATGAACAATGCACCTTATTAACAAAGGTCATATTAGAAACTCACCCTGGTAACCAATCACGTCAAATGTACAGTACATCAATAGGCACATATACTAGGAAGAATCTTTTTCCAATTAAGTGAATCCGTTTGACCTTCTGAACTATAAATAAACTGCAGCAACAGCTCCTGATTAGGCTTGAGGAGTCTGACTTCCATTGCAAATAAATGCCTCAGAACTTAAGCATACTTAGAAAGTTAATCCTGTAAAGAGTCAATGAACAGATTTAAAGTTTCAGCATTAATGCCTTAAACCTGAGTTTCTTAAAATTTCTGCAGTGCAGGCAGAATGAGAATGCATCCCTGTGAATAGATAAGCAAGCTTTGAATTAGGCTTCATCCTCCCTCAAGATAACTAATTTAACAGAAGCAAGCCCATTTTCAAAACAGACTAAAATATTTTGTTTCCCAAAGTAATTGCAGGGCTTGGTTGGGCCATGGCTCCTACAAGGATATATGCAATTAACTGTATTCCGTGGAAATCTAAAGTACTTGTTAAAAAACAGATTTTGACCCTTGTTTATTTTTATTTGATGTCTACCCTAGAACTAATTCAAAACCCACTCATACGATTTAGATCTGAAGTTAGAATCCAATCCAGTACTTTAATTTAGCAACATTATACTCAGTATACAAGGCTGACACTGGAGACCTACCATCAAGGGAGAGTACACTTGAGTTGTTTTTCCAGTTTCGGTAATGGATTAGCATAACCTTTCGAGATCTCAGCTTCCTCATCTGTAAAATGAATGAGTTGGACTAAACAAGGCTCAAGCCTCCTATAGCTCGAAAATCTCTATATATCAACATTTGCCCGTAATTATCAGGCATTCAGACATTCTTTAGCCAGCCCAGATAGAAATGTTTGTCAGTAGTATTTATGGTAATTTTTATTATTTTTATCAGAATTTGAGAGAAGAATGTTAAATAAATGAGAATGAAAGTTGCTACAAATTCAAAAAATAATAATAATGGAGTGTGTATTTTCCCAAAAGCAAGACAAGAGTTTAATAATTAGGGATATAAGCTCACTTTAAATAAAGATCATTTCAGAATTTTTATATGAAATACTAAGTTTCTGAAAATGTTTTCGAATAGCTACGTAAGCTTGTAAAAGTTATGTAAATATTCTAGCTAGGATACCTGATTGCAGATAGGGGCTGATAAGCACTAGATTCCTTCACATAGCATTTCCGCCTTTAGTCAACACTCATGACAACAAACTGTATTTAGAAATCCCCCATATTAAATCCCATTATTTAAATTGACAACCTCTTCCTTTACTTGATTTACTGATTCCAATTATTCCAAGACAGACTGGTAGAAAGAAAAAAATATCTCCTTGAACAATTGTAATTCAGAGTATTTATTACAGGTTTTGTGAAAGGGTAATATCTGGTTGATGGATCATGTTATAGTTGGGTTCTCAAGGCATTCAAAATTGGCCTCCAACACATCAAGTCAGAGATTCAATATTTTATTTGACTACTGTAGTGGTTGAAAATGAGCACTTCATCTAATATTCTATCATGAAACCTTGGCTTTTGATAATGTTTTTTCTTAAAAGTGTGTACATATAAATTTAAAAGTCCCTATCAAGCCATGCATAGATGTCTGAAGTGAAATTATAAAGTGGGAATCATTTCTTTACATTGTTCTCCTTTCTGTGTATCATTTCTGTGTCTTGGGGGCTATCTCATCCCCCTAGATATCACTATTTTCTGTCTAAAATAAATTTATTTGACAGGTAAATTCACACAGAAGCTCTTGCAAGTTAAATGTCATTATTTCCCGAAGAATTATATATTTATAAGAAAGTTAGAGGAATAACTCAGTGGACTAAATCTCTGTTAGTGGAATTTCAGACCCTGCGATATGCTATCTGAGAAAGAGAGACATTTCTGATCAAAGGGACTGCATTTTGAGAAGGCTCCTAAGGCCAACTTTAGGTTTGATAATTTACTAGAGGTACTCACAGAACTCAGAAAACTATTGTGTTCAAGATTACAATTATTTACAGTAAATGGATAAAGATTAAAATCAGCAAAAGGAAGGCTTACATAGGGCAGGGTCCAGGACAGTCCCAGACATAAGTTTCTATTTGTCCTTTCCCAGTGGAGTCAAGTAGATAGTGCTTACTTCTCCCAGCAATGATGTGTGGCAACATGCATGGAGTATTGCCAACCAGGGAAGCTCCAGGAGTCTTGGTGTCCAGGGTTTTATTGGATGTTGATGATATAGGCCTAGCTGACTTCCTCCATGGCTGATCTTAGTCTACAGCTCCTCCAGAGGTCAAGCTGATACTATATGACCCAAGGCTCCCTGAATAACTCACTTTGTTAGCATAAAACATCTGGTATGGCCCAAGACTCCCAGGTAAATGACTTTCTTATCAAGCAGAGTGTTCTAAGGGCTTGAAGGTTACCTCTATGGAGCTGGGCAAGGGCCAATCTTTGGGCAAAGTTAATCCTTTATTGTACAGGACCTTCTTGTTATTCTATAAAACAGGCAGGTGTCTATTTTTCTTTTTTTCCTTCTGACAAGCCTAGGCTTGAGAGGTGTTGAGTTAACATAAGCTCATGAGAATTGGGAGTTTTGTTTGTTTTATTTACATTCTTTAGCACCTAGAGCAGTACCTAACACAAAGTAGACTCTCAGTGATTATATGTTAAATGTATAAATCCTCACTGACTTTTTCTGCTAAAAGTCAGGCATATGAGATGAGAGCTGGTAGGCGCAGCAGAGATCTGACTGTGAAATTTATTTTGGGAAGCCCAGATACAAAACTAAACGGGGACTGGCTGTAAAAGAGTAACGAGAAAAAGTGAGACTGCACACGGGCTCACAAAGCTAATTTCTTCTTCCTCCTAATCAGACAGATAGACTGTTTCCTAACCTCCTTTACATTTGGCTGTGGCCATGTGACTGGTTTTATCCACTAGAATGTGGGCTGAAGCAATGTGTGTTATTGCAAGACCTAACTCATCAAAACCGCTTGTATGATCCTTTATACTCTATCTTCCCCCATCTTCCAGCTGGAAGGAGAGAATCTAACAGAGGACTGCAAGTTCAAGAGAAAGCTGAAAGGTGGTTGGGTCATAAATGGCAATGTGCAAGGCCCCTACTGACCAGGAACGTCTGCATTGGGTTGTGTGAGTAAGACATAAATTTTTATTTTACTAAGCCATTGTGGCCTTTAATCATAGAAGGAAGAATAGAGGACATTAAGAAGAGTGGTGAAACACATAGGTAGGAGTAAGGACAGACAGAATGGAAATATGATTGGAAACATTGACAGACTGGGACACCTGAGAAGCAGCCAAGTAGATTATTTGAGGTATGAACCCGATGCTAGGAAAAAAAGGCAATTGGCTGGATTAAGTTCAGCCAAATGATTGACAAGAAGTGCAGTCAATGGCTGCAAACTCAACTGATATTTAAAAATAATAATTATATCTTGGGTGAGTCTTCCTCTGAAGTTAATAGGTACTACATGAGCACAGCCTCCTACTGGCCATAGATGTTCATCATTCTACACAGCAAAATGTACACAACAAGATGGTCTTATTGCCTAACAACAGGTCTTCTCCCACTAGACTAAAGCTTCTTGTTAGATCCTGTTTCCCAGGTAATATTGAAGTAGTTTTCCTGCCATCCTTCAAAATTTTAATTAAAACTTACATTGTCCTTGAACTTTGTATATTCAATAATAATTTATGTTAATGATCCATTAATTTCTTAATATCCACCTGTTGCACTTAACTTAGTTGGTTTATGTTTTTATGGAGAGAAAGTGATTCCTCTATCAACATACTTCAATGTCACTTTTACCACTTTTTCGAAAGTTTTCCTACTTAGATTTTAATCTCCATAAGTGCACATTATGCTTAACCATCTTCCCTTCAGGGAAGTTTTCCCAAATACTTTATTTCTCAGATTTGATTGTTGATCCCCACCTATGTGTTAAACAAAATGAACAACCAAAAAAAAAAAAAAAACACACACACACAAAACAAACAAAAACAAGCACTATACTTTTATACTTTCATCATAAGTTTACTACACTCTGCTATATTTGTACTTAAACATATGCGCCTACCATGTAAACTATAAACTCAAGGAAATGCCATGTCTTATTTCTATACTTTCCACAAAGTAGAATTCAAAAAATCGTGTTGAAGAAACAAAAAACTAATTAAATAATATTTTCATTGTTACTAAAGCCAGCAGAGTGCAGAATTTCAAGAATGTAAGTATTATTGTTATGATAATGGATAATGATAAATGAACAGAAAAGTCTTTTAAACATCTTTTTTATCAAGGTACAATTTATATATAGTGAAGAGTTGTACTGTGTACTAATCTTAACTGTATAACTCAAGTAATTTTTCACATATGTTTATAGATTAACCTTTACTCATTTTCCAGACCCCAGAAGTTTCCCTCATGCATCTTTCTAGCCAATACCAACCCCGTCCTGAGATAAAAATATTTCTCACTTTTATCACTTATTTATGTATTTTACAAACTATATTGCATTCAAAACCAAATATTGTTGTTCGTTAAATACTTATGTAATACGGCAAAAACTTGAAGAACTGACCTACAATATGAACTACCAGCCAAGGCATCCTCTGAGTCACATTTGACGAATGATGTAAACTTAGAGTATGAAGAGACTCAGTATCTGACAAGGATAAATTCAAAGAAAACCACACTCACACATATTACAATCAAACTACTGAAAACCAAAGACAACAAATCTAAAAAAGGTTCATCTGATAAGCCATTTGGAAGTCTCTAGGCGGTGCAAATAGTTAATGCACTCATCTGCTAACCAAAAGGTTGGTGGTTTGAGTCCACCCAGAAGTGCCTCAAAAGAAAGCCCTGGCAATCAGCTTCTGACAAGTTATAGCCTTGAAAATCCTATTGAGCACAGTTCTACTCTGCAACACTTGGCATCGCCATGAGTCAGAATGAACTCTACAGCAACTGCTTTTTTTTTTTTTTTCTTGTTGTTTGTTTGTATACCATTTAACACTTATTGCTATGGTAGTCACAAAAGAGAGCCAATAACTGAAAGCTAAAGAAACATAGCCACAAGCTTGTAAGAAAAAAAAGAATTATAAAGTATTATCAAGACAGATACTTTATGAGAACGGGGCAGTGGTGACCTGAAGCATCTCTTTGAAAACCAAAATTTGATTTTTATACCCTAAGTGCTAGGTTTCTCAACAAAAAAAAGTTGGAAGACAGAAACAAGAAAAAGAAAATTTAAAAAGGGATGTCATAAAGTGCAGAGTGAAGTTGGAAAACAGCCGTTTAAAGCTTAATTCTACTTTTTTATGCTGGAACTTCCAGCAATATTAGGTTAGAAGGTTCACTGATGTTTATGATATAGAATGGACTCCAGTTCCTCCAGGGTACCAGGAAAATGGTTTTGAAGTAAAAGGAAGTCATAGGTAAGTTTGTCGCATGTAACTAGGTTTAGTTTTTTTTTTTTTTTTTAAGGTTATAACAAGAAGTATTTGTCTGCATTTTAAGATGCAAGAGGAACACGAAATGTGAAAGGATTTGCCACCAGATCAAAGGCCAACATACAGACGGCTCCTTTGAGTTAAAAACTTGGCTGTGTTCCAGTTGAGTGCTTCAGCTTTGTCATAAACATTTTCTTCTTCAAAACTTCAGCACTCTATGGAGTTGAGTTTTCAGGTACAGTGTAGCAAGGTCCCCAGAATAGGAGAGGAAAATGTGCCAGCTAACTCTGCCTCTGAGAAAAATGTTTACTGAAGAACAGCCATTAATTAATCTGGGGACAATAAAATCCTTTTCCTGTCCTATCTCCAGTTAATAATGCATGACCAGAAGTTATGTTCTAACTGTAAATCAGGGCAAATAAAACATACCACAAACTTATTTCCCTTTCACGTCCAATAGTTTGATATGTGTGTTGTTTTAATATTCCCACTTGGGGCTGCGCATCAAATGTTATCTTTGAAAATGTGCTAACAAGCCTGAAAGTGTTGGGCCTTTTTAATACACTTTTACTACAACTGGTGCTTTTGAAAAATGAAAGGTGATGCTTCTTACTCAGAGCATAATGTAAAATAAAATAAGAAATAAGAATATGGCAATAGAATTTATGCCACATGGTAGGATTATCTTAATTCATTTCCTTGTGTACAATATTTTTTCTTTCATTTATGACATAACTATTTTTATGTTGCTAGCAGATTTTTAATAAGAATGTTCTTGGTGTTTTTTTTTTCCCTCCCCAGCATAGTCAAGCTGATATCTGGGAGGGGAACTTGGATGACCCATTAATAACAGATGAAGAACTCTGACATTGTCTTTGAAAATGTAACAAACAATTACGTTAGATGAAGTTCTAAAATACTAAAGCAGATATTTTGGAACTCTGGGGGAACTTGGTGAATTAGAAATTAGCTCATCATTCAGATACATACTATTCTAGTTCACACTAAATGGGCTCCTTCAAAAAAGATCAGCAACACTAATTATGAGTTGTAAGTTCACAAACTTACCAAGGCAAGAAGCATGATACTGCATTGAATACCCTACTCTAGCAGAGTCCATCTAAGTTACTAAATGCTTATGTAAATTGGATAAGTTACTGAATTGCATTGAAATCTATTTCTTTGCACTTGTAAAATGCAAAGATTGAATCAGAGAGACCTGTATTTTTCAAAATTTAACTCAATGCCCCATTAGAATTTCATAGACTAATATCTGGGATCTAGTTGGGGAGAAAACTGGTGTGGCAGTAGGGAAAGAATTAAATGGCCTACTTCCATTTAATGGGACTTAAGGTGGCTTGCTCAATGGGTGTCATGCTTCCTATGATTCTAGGAAGGAAATGATAACACTTGTGAAGGATCTAATGTTTTTCTCCTTATCTTAAGCCACAGAAATTAATTACAAAGATACAGAAAAGTGCACTTTAGCTAAAGTGAGGACAAATCAGATTGTTTATCCAAAGACTTGTTGTCTTCAAGTGATGTCATTAGGAAGGGGAGCAGTATGAGATAAACTTGCAACAGTCTCCCTTGCTGAGGATTCATCTATGAATCCTTAACATGGGAAGCCTTAAGCAATAACTGGGAGTACTCTGTGGCACCCATGGTGTGTAATATGTCAGGAACATCTGGGCAACGATCTAGGTAAGACTGAGTTGAAGAAAGTAGCAATGGAAGCAGAAACTCAATCTGCCAGAGGCAACAAGGAGGCAAACTCCAGTTGTGATGGCTGAAACAGAAATTGTCATTATAAAGGTGATAAACATAAATTGAAATCTGCATGGGTGGAATCGCATGTGACTGAAACCTCATTATTTATTGTGCAATTAGGACTAGAAAATAAAGTATAATGAATATTAAACTGTTTCCATTGAATTGGGAGGGAGATGAGGACAGGTACAACCTGGAAGTGGTCAACCCTCCACCTAGGCTCTGAGGAAGGCTAAGATAACTAACATTTCCTTATAACTGACCACACTCAAAGGGCTAACCAGAAGGTACATACTAGGTAGAGTGGTACCCAGTTTCTCTGAGTGGCTAAAAGTATGCCAAGAACTTATGGGACTCTGGCATTTGATTTTGGTAGATAAAGCAGAACCTGAAACTCAGGCTTGCATCAAAACTATGAAATTGTTTGTAATTGTGTTATATAACTTTGTGGTTGCATTTTTCCAACTCCTAAAAGATAATCAATGAAGAAACAAACAATTTAAAATCAGTATGTAGACTTTGAGCATTGATTTTCCTACATAAACTAGCAACTAAGGCAGTGATGGATTTGTGGATCAAAGGAACAAAGTCAAATTGGTTAGAATTCTGCTTCTAACTATGATGCAGTAACTAGGAATGGAGCGGCACTCATGCCGTGAACACACAAAACACTGCACACATTACAAGGGGCAACTGTTTTCAGGCATTGTATAGTAGCAGGCCTTAAGATCTTTGAGAGAAGGGAAACTCCTAAGTCCCACGATATCACGTTCTGCCTAGGGACAATTTCTCAAGTATGGGCCAGTGAGCATCATAGACCTGCTGGGCTAAAGGGGAATAAATCAGAGTATAAGGAAGCTGAAGTTACTGGAATTTACAAGGCAGAGCACTAGGGAGAAGGGAACTGAACATAAAGGGTCCTAGAATTCTATAAAAGGTTCCCTGAAACTCATTCAGTGAGAATTGAGCTGTGCATACTCAGAGAAAGATTACATAAACCTTAACAGAGAGTGACTGCTATGATTTTGAGAATGGAAAAGTGATACTAGAGGTTAAGCAGTGCTAGGGGACTTTTGAAGGAGCCCTAGAGGTGCCATGGTTTAAGTTCTCAGCTGCTAACCAAAAAGGTTGGTGTTTTCAACCCACCTAGTGGCTTCGAGGGAGAAAGACCTGACGATTTGCTTCAATAAAGATTACAGCCTAGGAAGTTCTATGGGGCAGTTCTACTCTGTTACATGGAGTTGCTATGAGTTGAAAATTGCCTCAGTGGCACCTAACAACAACAACAACAACAACAGGGGACTTTTGAGGCTGGGTTCTGCCCAAGTGAAGTGATCTCCTATAACACACAGTAATTCATCTGAGATATCAGGCTAGGAATATAAACAACCTTAGAGTAGGCATACTGTAGACTTGCCTTAAAAATCCTGAAACATAGCCCTTACATAATCCCCTGGGAGGAGAGAGATTGAAGTCTGAGACTTGTCAAATTAGAGGGTGTGATAAATATTTTTAACATTCTACAGATTTACCCTAAAAAATAGTAAAATCAAATCTATACAAGTTCAAAGTGGTTAGTCAGTAATTGAACTGCCTGCTAGGAAAAAAAAAAAATCTTCAGAGAAATATAATATATTACAGTGTGTCTACAATGCAACATCAATGGCGTCTAGTATCTGATAAAAATTATTAAACATAAAAATGAAATAAGACTCATAGATAAGAAAAATCACTCAATAGAAATTGACCTCGACATGACATGGACAAAGATTTCAAATTAACTATTATAATTATATATATTTTTTAAAAACTGTAGGAAAATATCTTCAAATCATTAAGGCAAATATTGTCTTAATAAGTAAATGTAAATAAATAGGAAATTTCAGTAGATAAATAGACACTATTAAAAGAGATCTAATGGAAATTCTAGGACTAAAGACTACAAGAACTGAAGCAAACAAGAAAATGACTAGATGGGTTTAAAAATAGGTTATAGATAGCAGAAGAGTCAGTGACTGTAAAGACAAAAAAAAAAAAAAAATCCCAAGCCTTTTGTCGTCAAGTAGATTCCAACTCACAGTGACCCTATTGGACAGGGTAGAACTGCCCCATAGGGTTTCCAAGGAGCGGCTGGTGGATTTGAACTGCTTTTGGTTAGCAGCTGAGCTCATAACCATTATGCCACCAGGGCTCTATGTAAAGACGGAGTAACGGAAATTACCTATCCTTAAGAAGAAAGAAAACAAAGATTGAAGAAAAATGAACAAAGACTCAGAATCATGTGGGACTGTATAAAAGAGTCTAACATATAAATTATACCTGTCCCAGAAGGAGAGAGGATGAGAATAGGAAAGAAAAAAAATATTTTAAGGAATAACTCACAAAGATTTCCAAAATCTGATGAAGTGCATTGACTTACAGATTCACAGATTTCATTAAAACACCAATCAGAATAAACACACCAACTGTCTTTCTTTACTTCTCTCTCTCACACACACACACACACACACACACACACGCGCGCGCGCGCACGCACCTAGGCACATCACAGTTGCATTGTTAAAAACAGGAGATAAAGAGAAATTCATGAAACAGTCATACAAAAAGACGTATTACATTAAGGGGAATGGAGATAAGAATTATCATTGACTTTTCTTCAGAAAAAAAAAAAAACAACAGAGGCTAGAAGTCAGTGGAATGACACATTTAAAGTACTAAAACAAAAATCAAAACTATTAACCAGTGAAAATATCCTTCAAAATCAGAATGAAATAAAGATAGGCTCCAATAAATGAGAAGTCCCTGCGTGGTGCAAACTGTTAACATGGTCAGCTGCTAACTGAAAGGTTAGAGGTTCAGGTCGACCCAGAGGTACCTCAGAAGAAAGACCTGGTGATCTAATTCTAAAAAATTAGCTATTGAATATTCTGTGGACCATAGTCATACTCTGGCACACATGGGATAGTCATGAGTTGGAGTCTACTCAATGGCAACTTTTTTCCCCCTAATGATTGAATGTTGATCTGTTCTACAAGAAGTGATGCACGAGTTTTATTAGGAAGATGGGAAATGATTCCAGATTGAAACTCATAGCTATAAAAAGGAAAGAACACAATAAATAGTAACTAGATGTATAAATGTAAATGTTGTTTTTGTTTGTTTGTTTTTTATAAAATTCCCCTTAAAAGATCACTCTGCCAATTATTAATTTATTGCCTCTCAGTTGCCAATCCACCCTCATTGCCCTGCTTTTGATGCTGGATATAGACGCTATAAAAATTTTTTATTTCCAGTGGACATGATGTTAAGATGTATCAATGAAGGTGATAGACACTGAAGGAGGAAGGAACTTTTCTTCTTGGTTCTCACGTACTTCCTTTCCATCTTGGCACTGTGAAGCTCTGCTGGTGTGTAGGTCGCCCT
>NW_004444037.1:1734048-1735215 GCF_000243295.1 Trichechus manatus latirostris | reverse complement strand
GGATACCCGATGTGTTACAGAGTAGATCTGTTTCATAGTGTTTTCTTGACTGTAATCTTTACAGAAGCAGATTGCTGGGGCTTTCTTACACAGCACCCCTGGGGGGAGGTTAGAACCATCAACCCTTAGCTTAGCAGTCGAGTGCAAATCATTTGTACCACCTAGGGACCTATTAAAGCAATAGAGTAAAGAAAATCGAATACTAACAATTTCCAATTAACCCAAAAGAAATAAATAAAGCAACCAAGAGGAACATCAACAATAATGAAAGCAAAGATAAAAATGGACAACAAATAACAAAGTGTTAGGTTTAAACCCAACCGTATCAATAGTTATTTTAAATGTAAATAAACTAAGCCCTTCAATTTAAAGACAGAATGTCAGATGCATAGAAAGTAAGACCCAATTAAATGTCTATAAGAGATTCACTTTGAATTTAAATCCACAAGTAAGTTGTAAGTAAAATAATTATATGTATATCTATAATGCAAATATCAAGCATAAGGAACTAGTATAATCTATTATTAATATCAAATAAAATACACTTTAAGACAAAGAGATAAATAAGATATTTTATATAATTATAAAAGGGAAAATTCATCAGGAAAGCATTGTTGTTTTCGTTGTTAGGTGCCATAGAGTCGATTCCAACTTATAGCGACCCCGTGTACAGAAGAACAAAACACTGCACCATGCTCATAATCATTGTTATGCTTGAGCCCATTTTTGCAGCCGCTGTGTCAATCCAACTCGTTGAGAGTCTTCATCTTTTTCTCTGACATCAGGAAGACATAATATTCCTAAATACATATGCTCCTAACAGAGTATTAAAACAACTTTAAAAATTGAGAGAACTAAAAAGGAAAAAAAAAAAAAATAGATAAATTTACAATTCTAGTTGGAGATTTTGACACTTCTTTTTCATAACACATAGACAAAAAAAATTGTAAGAAAATAGAGGATCTGAACAAAATCATCAACCAATTGGCCTTAATTGACCTTTACAAAATACTATATCCAACAACTCAATGACAGCAAAAACACATTCTTTTCAAGTGCACCAAAATAGACCATATGTTGGGTCATAAAACAAGTTCCAATAAATTCCAAAAGGTTGAAACCTTACAGGAAATGCTCTTTGAATGCAGAGAATGTTCTTAGATTACT
>NW_004444037.1:1729162-1730288 GCF_000243295.1 Trichechus manatus latirostris | reverse complement strand
ACCAGATAATGTTCCACTTCTATTCATAAGATTTACACTGGCCAATTTTTCCAGAAGTAGACTGCCAGGTCCTTCTTCCTAGACTGTCTTAGGCTGGAAGCTACGCTGAAACCTGTCCACCATGGTTGACCCTGCTGGTATTTGAAATATAGGTTGTGTAGCTTTCAGCATCACAGCAACATGCAAGCCACCACAGTATGACAAACTGACAGATAATTGGTGGCTTCCATGGATATAGATATAAATATTCTCAAAAGTATTAGAAAATTGAATATAAAATATTTAACATTATTAATTACTCAATTTAGTACATTAACACCTTAAAGAGGAAAATCATTTGGTTATCTCAAGAGATATATAAAAAATATATTTGACAAAATTCAGCAACCACTCATTATAAAAACTCTCTGCTAACTAAAAATAGAAAGAAACTTCCTTAACCTGATAATAGGCATCTATGGAAAACCTAAAGCTAAAGTCATACTTATTTGTGAAAAATGAATGCTCTCTCACTAAGATTGGTGACGAGGTTAGGATTCCACTCTTAGCACTCCTATTCAACATTGTGCAGGAGGTCCTGGACAGTCAATAAAACAGAAAAACAGACAAATAAGATTTGAGAGGAAGAACTTATTTTCAGAGAATATCATTACATAGAAATGTGTGCATTTTTTCTATCCATTATACCTTAATAAGTTTGATGAAAATAAAGGTTTAAAAATTAAGTGAGCTAGAGCAAGATTATGATACGGGCATCTAAAAGATTAGTTTGTGAGTGAAGTCTCATATGTTCTACTGAAGTTCCCAATTAGATAGCCGGAATTTTAACTACTTTGGGCTTTCTCACATTTTTTAATACAGTGCATTCAGGTAAAAACAACTCAAGAATTATTGACTCACTGATGAATTATCAAAAATACTCCTGAATTAGAAAAACTTTAGAAAAGAGTCGAAAACATAGAGACACTTAGACCTCTTAAAGACAGAAAACAAAAAGTGTTAAGAATCAGATGTTATCCTGGATTTATTTTGTCATATTGTGCTTTGTACTCATCTTTTCAAGTCAAACAGATGCAATAATGTAGACTAATGCTCTTTATGAAGACAGTAGTTTGCAGAAAATTTG
>NW_004444037.1:1726397-1728449 GCF_000243295.1 Trichechus manatus latirostris | reverse complement strand
TTAGATGGCTGCTCGCTAGCTTTTAAAACCCCAGATGCCACTCACCAAAATGTGATGCAGAACATTTTCTTATAAACTTTGTTATGCCAATTGACCTAGATGTCCCCTGAAACCCTGGTCTCTAGACCCCTGCCCCTGCTACTCTGTCCCTCAAAGTGTTCGATTGTATTCAGGAAACTTCTTAGCTTTTGGTTTAGCCCAGTTGTCCTGACCTCCCCTGTATTATGTGTTGTCCTTCCCTTCACCTAAGATAATAATTCTTACCTACTATCTAGTTAGTGTTTAATAGTTATTTTTTAAATTGTTACTATCAGCTTACACAAAGTTGAGATGAGATTATAATACAATTTTTTTTTCTAGGTGAATCTTTAATTTTTACGATTAGTCATTCTAGAAATCCTTAAGCATTGATAACAGCCTAGAATAAAAATGTGCTGAGATTCATTGATCTGTTTTTGATAACCTAACAGTAAAGTTTTTATAATTAAATTTCATTTAATTCCCTAAATTTGTAGAACATGGCTGCTTCCACCTAATGACAGAGTAATGCCACTGCTTGTAGGGGGTCGATTTAAAGCTTGCTGCCATGGTGACCGTGTTTCCAATAGTACACGTTTGAGTTAAGGAATGAGGTGGTTTGGTTTGTTAGTCAGAGTAAATCCTAAATTTACTGAGAGAAGTATGCAAGAGCACTTGTGGAGTCCCTGGGTGGTGCAAATGATTAGTGTGCTTGACTGCTTACTGAAAGGCTGGGGTTTCGAATCCACCTTTAGGTGCCTGGGAAGAAAGTCCTGGCAATCAACTTCCAAAAAAATCAGCTATGGAAAATCATATAGAGCACACTTCTACTCTGACACTCATGGGGTCATCATGAGTCCAAAATGACTGCATAGCAACTGGTAAACATATAAGCAAAATTAGATAATCAGTTTAATTACCTGCCATGTTACATACACAAACAGCCCCATCCTGGGGGAAGAGACACAATGCAAGGAATGTATGTGGTGGAGACAGCAGAGGCAGAGAGGGATTGGAGTATTGAGGCTGCCGTGGTTAAAAAAAAAAAAAAAAAAGAATAGAATTCTTGGAACTTGGACGAAGTGGGAGGCCTGCAACATAAAGAGTGCTACGTAAATGCACTGTGAGTAGCTGCATGACTTTTCAAAGGGTCCTTACCCAGGGCCAGGGGATTGTTGGAGAAGAGTCTAGAGACAAGGGAAGGCAAACATGTGCTGAGAGAAAGAGAACCATTTATAGAATACAGCATCTTTCTCATTAAAAATGAAAGTTAGAATAGTGTAAAACATTTTTGGCCAGACAAAAAAGGAAATATTTGCTGCTAAAATTCTTGGGGAAGTAAAGAGGGTACAACAAGAGGTGCTTTATCCTGTGTTCTTCAGGTTTTGGTCGTGGGGGTGCTTCTGGGACTTAGAACAAGACATTTTTCATGTTTAACGGTAAGGCACGCAGTGATGATGGAGAAATCGGTCATTTCAAGGCTATGGAGCATGTTATTGTTAGTACAGTGATTGAAACCAGGAAAAGTGAATCTGTGCAAGTCATGAAGACGCAAGGGTGTTGGTGCTGGCCAGTTTTGTTTTTATAAAGGGCTGAACATAAAGGGCTGAAGCCAGAGCTACATTCATACCTATTAGGTTCTGTTTCATTGGCATCATCAAGCGTACAAGTTACAAAAGGAAGTTGCAATGCTTCCCACTGCCCGCCTTTTTTCTCAGCTGAGCTGCTGTCTCTGACAAGTTCAGAACAAAAACAGAGCCTGTGATTTTTTTTCTTCTAAATACCATTTTTGAGAGATCACCTGTATGTAGAAAAAGTAATTAACAGCTTTATTTTCAGTTTCAGCAATGTTTTATTCCTGTCCATCTGGGTAGGAAGGAAATACAGCCGCACACACCTAAAAATAAAAAGGTAAATTTTAAAGTAATACATTGTTATGCTATAGTTTTTAATGATTCATGTATCAATGAATGGCTCTTTTTTCCTGTTAGTAGCAGAGTATGTATGAAAACAAACTCATTAATTTTTTTTTTT
>NW_004444037.1:1704351-1726204 GCF_000243295.1 Trichechus manatus latirostris | reverse complement strand
GGAGAGGTTTAATAACTGGACCAAGATAGAAAAATTAAGCAGTTGGTAGAGCTGGGATCTGAGCCCAGGCAGCTACCAACACTCTGTGTGGTTAAACAATGTATTAGAGTATACTGCCTCTCTTCTTTTAATGGTTTACAAGAATCAAAAGTAAAATAATAACTCCATCTGCCATAACATTCCTGAATCTCAGGTTATGTAAATCTCTCTGTGATGTAGTGCAGATTTTTTCATTATTGACAATACATTTGATGGATTTGTAATCTACCATGTAGCGACATCTGTACCTATATTTTATTTGAAATTCCATCGAGTAAGTGGAAATGCGCTTTCTCTGAATCTGGTTATCCCACATTGACATCCCTGTTTACCAGTCTTCAAATCCTTGACTCTTTATGACTGACATTCTTGAAAATGTTGGTCTGCTGGCTATAGAATTAACAAAGGAACTATACAAAAAAAGAATAAGATAGTACTTCAACTACTTAAAATTAACAACTATAATTTACCACATCATTTAAATATTAATAATCTTAATAGTATATGACTTGGCTCTGGGTGTCCAGTAAATTATAAAAAGATCTTTTTTTGTTTACTATTGTATACTGAGAATTTAGCCCAGTACCATACACATAATGGGTGCTCAATATATTGTTACAATTTTGAAAGATGTTTGCAACATTATCTAGGATGTAATGTGAGTACAACAATTATATGTCAAATATTAGTTTGCATTTTTTTAATTGAGGTTAATTCATATAACATAAAATTCACCATTGTAACCATTTGAAAAAGTACAATTCAGTGACTTTTAGAACATTCACGATGTTGTGCCACCATCACCGGTATGTAATTCCAGAACATTTGAATCATCCCAAAAAGAACTGTCATACTTATCATGCAGTCACTCCCTATTCACTCCTCTCTCTAGATTCTGTCAACCACTAATCCATTTTTTTCCCCTATGGATTTATTATTCTGGACATTTTATATAAATGGAATTATACAATATATGTCCTTTTGGCTCTGGCTTCTTTCAGTTAACATAATGTTTTCAAGATTCATCCATGTTGTGCCATTTATCAGAACTTCATTCCTTTTTATGGCCAAATAACATTCCATTTCATGGATATACCACATGTGTTCATAAACTCATCAGTTGATGGACATTTGAGTTATTTCCATTTTTTGGCTATTATGAATAAGCTGCTATGAACATTCATGTACAAGTGATTGCTTGAACATCCATTTTAAGTTCTCTTTGGAATATACCTACTAATGGAATTGCCGGGTCATATGATAATTCTATATTTAGTTTTTGAGGAACTGCCAAACTGTTTTTTACAGAAGATTCACTATTTCACATTACCTACAGCAATGCACGAAGGCTCCAATTTCTCCAAATCCTTGCCCAAAACCAAAACCAAACCCACTGCCATCAAGTCAATTCTGACTTATAGAGATACTATGGAGCAGAGTAGAACTGCTCCATACAGTTTCCAAGGCTATAAATCTTTATGGAAGCAGAGTACCACATCTTTCTCCTATACAGTGGCTTGTGGTTTCAAACCACCAAACTTTTGGTTAGCAGCCGAGTGATTTAACCTCTATGCCACTTGTTAAAGTCCAGTTTTTTTTAATACCCATCCTAGTGGATATGAAGTAGTATCACATTTTGGTTTTGATTTGCATTTTCCTACTGATTAATGTTATTGGGTATCTTTTCACGTGCCTATTGAATATTTGTATTTTTTCTTTTGAGAAGTTTTTTTAACGTCTTTGTCAATTTTTTTATTGTTTACCTTTCTTGTAGTTGAGCTGTACGTGTTTTTTCTGTCTTCTAGATAAAACCTAACCAGTTGCTGTAGAGTCAGTTCTGACTCATGATGATACCATGTGTTTCAGAATGGAAATGCCCTCCTTAGAGTTTTCATGGCTGTGATCTTTCAGAAGCAGATCACCAGGCATTTCTTCTGAGGCTCCCCTGGGTGAGTTCCAACAGCCAAACTTCCAGTTAGTAGCCCAGTGCTTAATTGTTTTCACTACTCAGAGAGTCCACATATCTTCTGCATACTAAATCCTTATTAGATATATGATTTCCAAATATTTTCTCCCATTTTGTGGCTTGTCTTTTTACTTTCTTAATAGGATCCTTTGATGCATAAAAGCTTTAAATTTTGATGAAGTTCAATTCATCTATGTTTTGTTTTTGTTGCTTTTGCTTTTACATCATATCTAAGAGTCTCTTGCCAAATCTGTTGTTGTTGTTAGGTGCTGTCCAGTCTATTTTGACCTGTAGTGACCCTGTGTACAACTGAATGAAACACTATCCTGTCCTGTGCCATCCTCACAATCATTGTTATGCTTGAGCCCATCTTGCAGCTGCTGCGTCAGTCCATCTCATTGAGGGTCCTCCACTTTTTCACTGACTCTCTACTCTACCAAGCATTATGTCCTTCTCCAGGAACTAGTCCCTCCTGACAACATGTCCAAAGTATGTGAGACAAAGTCTCCCCATCCTCCCTTCTAAGGAGTATTCCGGCTGTACTTCTTTCAAAACAGATTTGTTCATTCTTCTGGCAGTCCATGGTATATTCAATATTCTTCACCAACATCATAATTCAAAGGCATCGATTCTTCTTCGGTCTTCCTCATTCATTGTCCAGCTTTCACATGCATATAAGGAGATTGAAAACTTCATGGCTTGGGTCAGGTGCACCTTAGTCCTTAAAGTGACCTCTTTGCTTTTTAACACTTTAAAGAGGTCTTTTGTAGCAGATTTGCCCAATGCAATGTGTCATCTGATTTCTTGACTGCTCCTTTCATGGGTGTTGATTGTGGATCCAAGTAAAATGAAATCCTTGACAACTTCAATCTTTTCTGTGTTTATCATGATGTTGCTTATTGGTCTCGTTGTGAGGATTTTTGTATTTTCTTTATGTTGAAGTGTAATCCATACTGAAGGCTGTGGTCTCTGATCTTCATCAGTAAGTGCTTCAAGTTCTCTTTACTTTTAGCAAGCAAGGTTGTGTCATCTGCAAATCTCAGGTTGTGAATGAGTCTTCCTCCAATCCTGATGCCCCTTCTTCTTCATATAGTCCAGTTTCTCAGGTTATTTGCTCAGCATACACATTAAATAAGTATGGTGAAAGGATACAACCCTGACACTCAACTTTCCTGACTTTAAACTACCCAGTATGCCCTTGTTCTGTTCGAATGACTGCCTGTTGGTCTAAGTGCAGATTCCTCATGAGCGTAATTAACTGTTCTGGAACTCCCATTCATTACAATGTTATCCATAATTTGTTATGATCCACACAGTTGAATGCCTTTGCATAGTCAATAAAACACAGGTAAACATCTTTCTGGTATTCTCTCATTTCAGCCATGATCCATCAGACATCAGCACCACGATATCCCTTGTTCCACAACCTTTTCTGAATCCAGCTTGAATTTCTGGCAGTTCCCTGTTGATGTACTGCTGCAGACGCTTTTGAATGATCTTCAGCAAAATTTTACTTGTATGTGGTATTAATGATATTGTTCAATAATTTCTGCATTCTGTTGGATCACCTTTTTAGGAATAGGTACAAATATGGATCTCTTCCAGTCGATTGGCCAGGTAGCTGTCTTCCAAATTTCTTGGCATAGACGAGTCAGTACTTCCAGGGCTGCATCCATTTGCTGAAGTATCTCAGGTGGTATTCTGTCAATTCCTGGAAACTTTTTCCGCAAATTCTTTCAGTGCAGCTTGGACTTCTTTCTTTAGTAACATCGGTTCTTGATCATATGCTGCCTTCTGAAATGGCTGAATGTCGATCAATTGTTTTTGGTACAGTGACTGTATATTCCTTCCATCTTCTGTTGATGCTTCCTGCGTCGTTTAGTATTTTGCCGACGGGGCTTGAATTTTTTCTTCAGTTCTTTCAGCTTGAGTAATGCCAAACGTATTCTTCTCTTTTAGTTTTCTAACTACAGGTATTTGCACATTTCATTATAATATTTCACTTTGTCTTTTCGAGCCACTCTTTGAAATCTTATGTTCAACTCTTTTACTTCATAATTTCTTCCTTTTGCTTTAGCTATTCGACGTTCAAGAGCAAGTTTCAAAGTCTCCTCTGACATCCATTTTGGTCTTTTCTTTCTTTCCTGTCTTTTTAATGACATCATGCTTTCTTCATGTATGATATCCTTGATGTCATTCCACAACTGATCTGGTCTTTGGTTATTAGTACTCAATGCATTAAATCTATTTTTGAAATTGTCTTAAAATTCAAGTGAGATATGCTCTTGTGGACTTGTTCTAATTTTCTTCAACTTGAACTTACATATGAGCAATTAATGGTCTCTTCCGCAGTCAGCCCTGGCCTTGTTCTGACTGATGATATTTAGCTTTTCTATCATCTCTTTCCACGGATGTAGTCACTTTGATTCTTGTGTATTCCATCTGGCAAGGTTCGTGTGTACAGTCCATGTGTATAAGTTCCAAAAACTTGACTCCATCCACATCATTAAGGTTGATTCTATTTTGAGGAGACAGCTTTTCCCCAGTCGCCTTTTCAGTGCCTTCCGACCTGAGGGGCTCGTCTTCCAGCACTATATCAGATAATGTTCTGTTGCTATTCATAAGGTTTTCATTGACTAATTTTTTTCAGAAGTAGACCACCAGGTCCTTCCTCCTAATCTGTCTAGTCTGGAAGCTCAGATTTGATGCATTGAACACTGTCTCCCTTTTTCCCACTATTAAGTGAAAATGGGGAGTGTGGAGCAAGATTAGATCAGTTTCTTATAAAAACACAAATTTTTTTCATCTGAATTGTAGAATGTAAATTTAAACTTCTGCTACACTAATATTTATTGAACACTTACTATGTTTTAGGGATGCTCTAAGCCCTTTATAGCTATTTAATTAATGTTCATAAATACTTATGAGGTAAATTTTGAGAGATTGGGGAAATGTCTCACATCAGAGAATTATTTGCCGGACCAAACATTTATGCTCTTTGCACTTTCCTCTACGACTTCTCACCAATAGAAATTATTTTACAAATTATTTCTGAAGATAGAATGAAAGAAAAACAAATTGGGGTAAGGAAAGAAGAGAGAAAGGCAAGGTTAGAGAGATTGGGGTAGAGAGAGGGAAGAATGAAGGAAGAAAGGAAAGAAAGAAGGAAAAAAAGAAAGAAAGAGTAGAAGAAAAGGAAGGGCCTAGGCCTGCTACTGAAGGTTGTTTTCAGTTTCCTTCGATTTAGCTCTGACCTAGGGCAACCCTATGTACAGCAGAATAAAACATTGCCCAGGCCTGCACCATTTTCATAATTGTTGGTATGCTTGAATTTTGAGTGCTTTTCAACCTAGCAGGCTCATCTTTGAGCAGTATATTGGAAAATATTTTATTGTGATCCCTAAGGTTTTCATTGGCTAATTTTTGGAAATAAATCACCAGGACTTTCTTCCTATAGTCTGTCTTAGTCTGGAAGCTCTGCTGAAACCTGTCCATTATGGGTGATCCTTCTAGTATTTGAAATACCAATGGCACAGCTTCCAGCATCACAGCAACAAACAAGTCACCATAGTCCAACAAGCTGACAGACAGGTAGTATGGTTGGGATTAGAGGTATAAATGTTATGAGAAGGAAGTGAAGGGATCAAAACTTTTCAATTTTTTTTGCAACTGTCCACTGTCTGGAAAGGAAGAAGAAGAAGAAAATGTCCTAGAAGTATGAAGAGATTGTGAGGGAATGATTAGATACTATAAGTGAGTTTATATTTCTTTGCTCTGTGATTAGATTCTATTCTATAGGTGAACTTGTAGATGGAATGTTAGAGTAGCTTTTAGAAATTATAAAGACTAAGACAAATGCCACAAAAGGAGATAGGAAATTGCAATTCCAATTTTCACCATAGCAGTATATGTCTAGAGAGAATAACATTGTCAGGTGGATTTATAATAGATAGATAGTGTCCAAACAGTGATGATTGATGGCTTGATTTCAAACTGGAGGGAGAATTTTAGCACAGAAGCAATGTGTTTTTCTTCCACATTTAAAATGGTGTGTGTTTTATAGCAATGACTTATATGGAGTGAGAGAGGGCATGTTTGAACTTGCAAATTACACATAGCCGAGAGGGGTAGTAAAATGCTACATGAGAAAAACTAGATGCAAATTGATGTCAATCTGTTGCAGTAATAGATCAAATCTAAAGATAAAATACAAACCATGTTCTACTTAGTTTTATTTTTTAAAACTAAACAAGTATAAAATGAGGAATATGTGACATACCCGTGGGCTTTTATTTATGAATTCCTACTGTCATGTGTTGTTGAAAATGCTACTTTGAGTCTATGCTTTTTAAAGAAGTACATTATCTCAAAAAAAGGAATATGACTAGTTCTGTACATCATTTTTTTCAAGCAAATAAACGGAAAAACAATCAAGGTGGATTTGGAGAAAGTGCCTAGTCCAGGGTCAGAGAGAATTGCAGACCCTTAAGAAGCCAAGTTATCCAGACTGCCTTTTTGGGTGGTGAAAAGCCATCACAGAAGCGTTACCGAACACAGTGGGTTCGCCACTTGTACTCTCGTCAAGAATAACTAAGAGTCAAGTGGATTTAAAGCAAGGCATAGTTTATTACTCGCAGCAAATAAGGAGACAGGGAGATCACTCTCAAAGCACTGTCTCCCTGAACAAAAAGCCAGAAGAAGTTCTTACGCTCTGCGGGAAGGGGGAAGTCATACATATTCATTAATTTTGTACATATTCAAAAAGGGGTCGGGCTAGGATTTGGCACGCAAGTGGCTGATGGACTTCTTGCTTCAGGGCTCAGTCATCGCTGGATGAAGTATGTTGCGTGATTTTGGTTCCCTGGCATGGGTCTTTTCGTTCCTAGGCCATATGGGTGGGGCCGTCTGGCGGTCAACCTGGTCTCTTACCGCGCATGCCCAGGATTCTAGTTCTAGCTGGTTGATCTGAAAGACAGCTGCAAGCAGAAGGATTGGGAGAGATCAGGCAACATCGAGCTTAAACTTTAACCGCAAGTGAGATAATGTTTTGTGATTGCCACCATTCTTCTAGAAAATTTTTAACCAACGTAACTTGTTGTTTAAGGCCTTTTCTGTCCCTAGCTGGTCTCAGGAGCTCTAGTTCTGTGGTAATAGTGTTAATTGAGGAGTAACTGATTTTTTATTTAATATAAGGCAGTGTATTTCTCACACTCATAATTGCCTGGATGAGCCACTTCAGGCAGTACTAGATTTCCCATCACTGGAGATTTTCAAATTGAAGTCTGATGACCATTTGGGGTAGTGTGTTTAGTATTGCTCATTGCTTTCTGTCCTGTGTTCAGAACAATGCTTGGCTCACATTACTGTTGTGAGCTGCTGTCAAGTTAACCCTGGACTCATGGCGACTCCACGGAAAATGGAAGGAAATGCTGCCTGCTTCTGTGTAATCTCCATGAACAGTTGCTAATTGCACCTTTGTGATCCGTAAAGATTTTCACTGGCTGATTTTCGGAAGTAGATCGCCAGGGTTTTCTTCTCAGTCCTTCTTAGTCCAGAAGGTTCATTGAAACCTGGTCAGCATCTTAGCAACATATAAGCCTCCACTGATAGAGGGGCGGTGGTTGCACATGAAGTTCATTGGCTAGGAATCGAACCTGGGTCTTCCTCTTGAAAAGGGAGAATTCTACCACTGAGCTACCAATGCCCCCATGAACTCACAATAGCTGCCACAAATATTTATTGATTGATTGAATTGAGAAGGGTTACTTGTAACCAACATTTATTGAGCACTCATTACTGTTCAGGCAGTGCTAATTTTGCAATACTCTATTGGAAGGCACAGTTATTATTTTCATTTTACAGATCAGAGAAATGAAATTATGAAAGGGAAACGCACTGGTGCAGACCCAAGTCACCCGAGAAGGCAGTAGGGAAACCAGGTGTAGAATTCCAGTGTATCTGTCTCCTGAGCCTCTTTCCAGTTTCAGAAGATGGTCGGCCTAGAGAACCTGTAAAGTTCCTTCACCGAACATTCCTTGATAAATACACTAATAGGAAGGGCTTCAATTTAAGTTCTTACTACATTAGTACCCATTTGTCTACTATATTTGCTAGTATTAAATTTGGAGAAGTTGGGATTTTTTTTCTCTGGGGTAAATGCATATGGATTGTAAACGTTTGAATGAATAAGTGGGGGTGGGCGCGGGGGTGGGGCAAGCACAGGAGGGAAGCCAGGCAAACTAGTGCAGTGTGTGAGTTTGAGTAGCTGGAGGCCAGGGTGGGACTAGGGTTTTATTGTGCTTTGAATGCCTAAAAGATGTGTATGAAGGTGGAGAAAGATGGAGGCAAAGGTAAATTGCAATATTTTGCAATCTTGTCTGGTTTAAATTGCTGGCTAAATGTTGATTATTAATATAGAGTGTTGAGTTATTTGAAGGCAGGTTTCATGTATTTCTAATATTTGCATCCTCAGAGACCTTATACATTGACAAGGATATGACCAGGGCAGGATAAATACGTGGCAAATATCACTGTCCTTGGGGCAGCTGGAATTCTTATTTGTACAAGCCTTTATTATGGTAACCCTGAAATTTACTTAACATCTTATATTTAAGATTTACCTCAAATTAAGTTCTGGAAAGTATCTCATGCCCAGTATGCATAACTAGCAGTGTTTTTTGCTTGTGGTTTTTAAAATTATTTGGCACGCTGTGTTTTCTGGGTCTCTGTGACACCAGTTATCTGCAAGCTCCTCCCCCAACATACTAGACTCTGAACTCCTTGAGGATGTGGTCACCATGCTATTCATCTAGGTATATGCCCAGTAAGGAGTTCTGGTCGTAAATCAGTTAAGCACTGAGCTGCTAACCAAAGGTCTGCAGCTGGGATCCACTAGCCACTCTGGGAGAAAAGACCTGGTGATCTGCTCCTACAAAAATTGCAGCCTGGGAAACACTATGGGGGCAGTTCTACTCTGTCCTATAGGGCTTCTATGAGTTGTATCAACTTGATCGCACACAACAACAACATATGCCCGAAGCCTAGCACCCAAAAACTCATCGCTGTTGAGTCAGTACCAACTCATAGCAACCCTATAGGACAGAGTAGAACTTCCCCATAGGGTTTCCAAGGAGTGGCTAGTAGATTTGAACTGCCGACCTTTTGGTTAGCAGCCAGACACTTAACCACTGCACCACCAGGGCCCTGATGTCTAGCACAGGGCCTAGCAAATAGTAGGTGCTCAATCCATGTTTGTTGAATGAATTAACAAATTAACAAATAAAGTTTATCTCTTAGGGTCATAATTTTTAATCTGTTAGTTTATTGAAAATGTAGGATTAAAACAAAGCAATTTAAAATAATATTTAAAAGACTTCTCTTATTTCTATTGCTTATTTGATACTTCATTGTACAGAAAACGTCACACATCCCAAAATGTACCACATGTAGAATATGCATAAACTTCTAAAAAATCTAAAAAGACTCCTGACAACTTTTCAACTGGGAGCATAATTTATAAACCATTTCCTGCAGTGGAGCACACAATGATATATTAAATGTCTTTTCGAGAATATTAAAATCATTCTTTCAGAAGCTGTTTTATTTTTAACATTTTTGTTTATTCATAAATCCAAAACATTACATCAGACCCTGCGACATTATGTGTAAAGTTTCTCTGCAGCAGCTGTGGCTATAAAATAGGAATAATAATACTTTCTCTTCCTACCTTGATGGGGTTGTTTATGAGGAGAAAATGAGAATGTGAAAGCACTTAAGAATAGGAAAAATAACTGGAAATACAAGGAATTATTAAAATGAGAAATGAACATATAAAGTCAATTACTAAGGTAGTTTCATTTTCCTTAACAACAATATCTAAAAAGGTAATAAGATATGGAGATTCAGACTATCTCCTAGGACATGGAAAATAATATTTTGGTAATGGTTACTTTAAAATAATTGGTAAATCTGAATTAGTGATATGTTTAAATATTGAGGAGTCCGTGGGTGGTGCAAATGGTTATTGAGCTCAGCTACCATCTGAAAGGTTGGAGGTTTGAGTCCACCCAGAGGTACCTCAGAAGAAAAGCCTGGCAATCTACTTCCAAAAATTCAGCCGCCATTGTGCACCCTATGGAGCATAGTTTTACTCTGATATATGTGAGGTCACCATGAGTCAGAATCGACTGGAAGACAACTGTGGTTTTTTTTTTTTAATATTTAATTTTAAACAATAAATGTAGTTAAAAACATTTCAAATATACTGATGAATAGCCCCACAAAACATG
This sequence comes from Trichechus manatus latirostris, assembly GCF_000243295.1. Taxonomy (NCBI): domain Eukaryota; kingdom Metazoa; phylum Chordata; class Mammalia; order Sirenia; family Trichechidae; genus Trichechus; species Trichechus manatus. Next base: position 1,715,911 of record NW_004444037.1, on the reverse strand, counting down.
ATAATATCTAGCAGAATAATAATCAGGGAGAAATATCAAATGTTTGTTAAGATCACAGGTTTGGACTCAGGCAGTGTCTGTTCAAATCTTCAGTCTCCCACATACTAGCTTTATAACCTTGGAACAAGTTACATGAACTCTTCTAAGCCTCTAGTTTTTCATCTGTGAAATAGGAAAAAATATCTACTTGCCAGGGCTGTTGTGAGTATCATATGGGATAGAGTATTTAAAGCATTCAGGACAGTGATTAACTCACAGAAAGTGTTAAATACGTTGCAGAATATACACACACACACCCCCACAAACATAACATGCAAATATATAATCTTAACCAGTGCCCTTGAAAGCAGTTCATTTTTTCTTCAAGGGGCAATATTCTTCTTACAATCTGTATTACACAATTCTTTGATATATAAATCTTTTCTGTTTCACTGTTAGTACAGCAATTTTAGCAATATCCCATATAATATGCCATTAATTTTAAATGTCTTGAAATAAAGACGTTTTACCAAACCATATTTGGAAACTGTATCAGAGGCACTGTAGTACCGAAGCAATAACACTGGATTGGAGTTACCAAGCCCTAAGCTTGTCGTTTATCATCTGTTTTGGAAAGTCACTTGTCTTCCAGAATCCCAATTTACTGATTTGAAACTATTTGGATAATTAAAGCCACCTGAAAGGATTGTTATGCAGCTCAAAAGAGAGAATACTTCAAAAACACTTTATAAAAGTTACATACTTCTTGTAGCCATTCTGTAGAAGAAGGATGGAGCTCCAGCCAAACTTTGGTTTGCATGTAAAGACTGATGCTGACACACCCACTAAGAGGGTATGAAAGGATTTATGGCTCACATAATGAGGCTTCCCGGGGAGAGCAGGGTAGGACTTTCAAGCTGGTCCAAATGGGTTGAAAGAACAAGGAAAGGAGACTGGTTTGGTTTTTTTTATGGTTAGCGGGTGGGACCAGGTGAGCATCCTCATATGGGCAGGTGTTTGTGTGGATTGAACTTCCCACGGGTGTTGAAGGAAGGAGCACCTGGAATTTCTTATCAGCTTGTGTAGATATGGGGTAGAAGTTGAAAAAGGTGGGGTGGGCTGGCTTAAAAGCTGTCAGCAACTCATCAAATCAAGGAGTTTATTATTAAAATGTCAATACAAGTGTGGTGATACTGGTTGCTACACAATAGCCACTTCCTGCTCTCTTCCTTGTTGACAGAACCTGTTTCCCACAGCAGAAGTTGAAAATGTAACCCAATTGCAGCCAATGGGACCCAAGAGGAAGTTGGCTGGAGGATGGCTAAGAACAGTTTTGTTCTGTAGGAAAAAGAGATGCATGGAAGCCAAATGCTCTGTTTCTTTCTCATTAGTGTATTTTTGTGATTCTCATTCATAATTGAATGAATGGGTAAATTTTAGAGTTGTTCAGGAACGTTTTCAGTGTGAGTCAAAAATATATCATGTGATCAAAAAATTCCAACCCTGGGCCTTTAAGATGTTGCTGTTGTTGTAACATGTCATTAAGTCAGTTCCTACTTATAGTGACTCTATGTACAATAGAATGAAACATTGCTCAGTCCTGTGCCATCCTCACAGTCATTGTTATGTTTGAGCCCATTGTTGCAGCCACTGTGTCAATCCATCTCTTTCAGGATCTTCCTCTTTTTCACTGACCCTCTACTTTACCAAGCATGATGTCCTTATCTAGGATTTGGTCCCTCCTGATAACATGTCCAAAGTACGTGAGACAAAGTCACTCTATCCTCCCTTCTAAGGAGCATACTGGCTGTAGTACTTACAAGACAGATTTGTTTGTTCTTTTGGAAGTGTGAGATATATTCAATATTCTTTGCCAACACCATAATTCAAATGCATCAATTCTTCTATGATCTTCCTTATTCATTGTCCAGCTTTCTCATGCACATGAGAAAATTGAAAATACCATGGTTTGGGACAAGTACATCTTAGTCCTGAAAGTGACATCTTTGCTTTTTAACACTTTTAAGAAGTCTTTTGCAGCAGATTTGCCAATGCAGTGCGTCTTTTGATTTTTTTCACTGCTACTTCCGTGGGCATTGATTGTCTATCCAAGCAAAATGAAATCCTTGACAACGTCAATCTTTTTTCTGTTTATCATGATGTTGCTGATTGGTCCATTTGTGAGGATTTTCATTTTCTTTGTGTTGAAGTGTAACCCATATTTAGGGCTGTAGTCTTTGATTTTCATCAGTAAGTACTTCAAGTCCTCTTCACTTTCAGCAAGCAAGGTTGTGTCATCTGCATGTTGCAGGTTGTTAATGAGTCTTCCTCCAATCCTGATGCCTCGTTCTTTTCATATAGTGCAGCTTCTCAGATTATTTCTCAGCATATGGATTGAATAAGTATCATGGAAGGATACAACCCTGAAGCACACTCATCCTGATTTTAAACCAGGCATTATTGCTTTGCTATGTTAGAATTCTGTGTACAGTTTCCGCATGAGCACAATTAAGGGTTCTTGAATTCCCATTGTTCGAAATCTTATCCATAATATGTTATGATCCAAACAGTCGAATGCCTTCACATAGTCAATAAAATACAGATAAACGTCTTTCTGATATCCTCTGTTTTCAGCCAAGATTCTTCTGACATCAGCAATGATAACCTTTGTTCGAAGTCCTCTTCTGAACCCAGCTTGAATTTCTGGCAGTTCCCTGTCCATGTACTGCTGTAACTGTTTTTGAATTATCTTCTATATAAATTTACTTGCATGTGGTGTTAATGATATTGTTTGACAATTTCCACATTCTGTTGGATCACCTTTCTTTGGAATGGGCACTAATATGGATCTCTTCCAGTAGGTTGACCAGGTAGCTGTCTTCAAAATTCTTGGCATAGACAAGCAAGCAATTCCAGTGCTGCATCCATTAGTTGAAACATCTCAATTACTATTCATTCAATTCCTGGAACCTTGTTTTTTTACCAATGCTTTCAGTGCAGCTTGGACTTTTTCCTCCTATACTATTGGTTCTTGATCATGTGTTACCTGCTGAAATGGTTGAATGTTGACCAGTTCTTTTTGGTACGGTGACTCTGTGTTTTTCTTCCATCTTCTTTTGATGCTTCCTGAGTCATTCAATTTTTTGCCCAGAGAATCCTTCAATATTGCAACTCAAGGCTTAATTGTTTTTTATTTTCAGATCTTTAGCTTCAGAAATGGTGAGTATGTTCTTCCCTTCTGGTTTTCTACCTCCAGTTCTTTGCACATTTCATTGTAATACTTTGTCTTCTTCAGCAGCTCTTTGAAATCTTCAGTTCAGCTCTTTTACTTCATCATTTCTTCAGTTCCTTTAGCTACTCTACATTCAAGGGCAAGTTTCAGAGTCTTTTCTGACATTCATTTTGGTCTTTACTTCCTTTTCTGTCTTTTTAATGACTTTGCTTTCATCATTTATGATGTCCTTAATGTCATCCAATAACTTGTCTCGTCTTCAGTCATTAGTGTTCAATGTGTCAAGTCTATTCTTAAGATGGTCTCTAAATTCAGGTGAGGTGTCAAAGGTGTACTTTGGCTCTCATGGACTTGTTTTAATTTTCTTCAGCTTCAACTTGAACTTGCATATGAACAATTGATGTTCTATTCCACATTCAATCCCTGAGTTTGTTCTAACTGATGATATTGAGCTTCTCCAACATCTCTTCCCACAAATGTAGTTGATTTGATTACTGTGTATTCCAACTGGTAAGGTCACGTATATAGTCTCCATTTATGTTATTGAAGAAAGGTATTTTCAATGAGTAAGTGGTTGTTCTTGCAAAATTCCATCATACGATCTCTGGCATAATTTCTATCATCAAGGCCATGTTTTCCAACTACTGATCCTTCTTCTTTGTTTCCAACTTTTGCGTTACAATCACCAGTAATTATCAGTGCATCTTGCTTACATGTTTGATGAATGTCAGACTGCAGAAGTTGGTGAAAATCTTCAATTTCTTCATCTTTGGCATTAGTAGTTTCTGTGTAAATTTGAATAAAAATTGTATTAACTGGTCTTCTTTGTAGGTGTATGGATATTATTTTATCACTGACAGCATTGTATTTCAGGATAGATACTGAAATTTTTTTTTTTGATAATGAATGTGATGCCTTTTCTCTTCAATTTGTTATTCGTGGCATAGTATACCATAGGATTGTCTGATTCAAGATGGCTAATACTAGTCCATTTCAGCTCACTAATGCCTAGAATATCAATCTTCAAGCATTCCACTTCATTTTTGACAACTTACAATATTCCTTGATTCACACTTTGTACATTCCACTTTCCAATTATTAATGGATGTTTGCAGCTGTTTCTTCTCATTTTAAGTTGTGCCACATCAGTAAAAAAAGTCCCGAACGCTTTACTTCGTCTTTGTCATGAAGGTTGACTCTACTTTGAGGTCATAGCCCTTCCCCAGTTGTATTTTGAGTGCCTTTCAACCTCGAGTTGGGGGTGGGGGTCATCTTTTGGTGCTATATCAGACAATGTTCTGCTGCTATTCATAATGTTTTCAGAAGTAGATTGCCAGGTCCTTCTTCCCAGTCTTTCTTAGTCTGGAAGCTCCATTGAAACCTGTCCACCACGGGTGAACCTATTGGTATTTGAAATACTGGTAGCATAGTTTTCAGCATTACAGCAACATGCAAGCTACCACAGTATGACAGAATGACAGATGAGTGGTGGGCTATTTAAGATAGGCATAAATAAATAAAAGCAAATACAGTAAAACCTGTGAAATACGGAACACGTGTTAGGTGAAAACCTGTCCAAGACAGAAAACTCAAATATTTTCCACTAAAATGAGTGATAGAAAAGTGATAAGACCGCATCCTGTCAAAAGCAGATTTGAGAGTCCCAGAAAAACAAGGCAGTCCTGTATAGTTCTGGCTCTCACAGATTTCACTGTATGATGTTTTTTGATATATAAATTCGTTTTAATACTGGCTACTTTCGGGTAAAGGAGCCCTGGTAGTGTAGTAGTTAAGTGCTTGGCTGCTAACCAAAAGATCAGTGGTTCAAACCCACCAGCCACTCCGTGGGAGAAAGATGAGGCAGTCTGTTGCTGTAAAGATTATAGCCTTATAAACCCTATGTGCAGTTCTACTCTGTCCTACAGGGTTGCTATGAGTTGGAACTGACTGAACAGTAGTGGGCTTGGTTTGGTTTGGACCTTCTGGTAATCAAAAGTTCTGATTTTTAGTAATAAAGTACTTTGACTAATAATGTCAATAATAAAGTACATTTGATTAATAAGTAAAGAAAAATTAATTCTTTGCCACTTCATAAGTATAATTTGTGGAATAGATACAAAATTCCAAATTATGAAGTCTTTGTGTGAAGAATTCCTGATAGTGGTAATGTTTGGACATACTGATTTAAAGTATGACAACTTTTTTGGTGGACAGCATTTTAAAAGGGGACGCTGGTAGGCAAAGGAACCCTGTAGGGCAGTGGTTAAGTACTCAGCGGTTAACTGAAAGGTTGGAGGTTCAAACTCACCAGCCCCTCCATAGGGGAAAGATGTAGCAGTCTGCTTCTGTAAAGATTTATGGCCTTGGAAACCCAATAGGGCGGTTCTACTCTGTCTTACACGGTTGCTATGAGTCAGAATTGACTCAACAGCAGTGGGTTTGGTTTGGGTTTGGTGGTAAGCAGGGAGTCCCCAGATGGCTCAAACAGTTAACATGCTCAATTGCAACTGAAGGGATGGCTGTTTGAGGTCACCCAGAGTCATTTCAGAAGAAAGCCTTAGTGATATATTTCTGAAAAATAAGTCATTGAAAACCCTATGGAGCACAATTCTGATCTGACAAACATGAGGTTACCATGAGTGGAGTCCGCTCAGTGGCAATTGGTTTGGTAGGAAGAATAAAATGGCTCCCCAGAGATGTCCACACAAACATCTCCATAACCTATGAATATGTTACATAGCAAAATGGATTTTGCAAATATAACTTAGGTTATAGACCTCAAGGTAGGAAGATTAGCCTGGATTATCTGGGTGAGCTCAGTATAATCGCATAGCCCTTAAAAACATAGAACTTTCTCCAGCTGCAAGTAGCAGAGATGAAGCAGAAGGGAGGTTAGAGCTATTTGAAGAATGAGAAGAATTAGACCCACCATTGTTGGATTTGAAGGTGGAGGAAGGAGGCCATGAGCTGAGGAAGTGCAGGCAGCCTTTAGAAGCTGAAAACGATGCCGAAGCCCAACAGCCGGAAAGGACACAGGGACCTCAGTCTTAATAGACACATAACACTAAATTCTGCCAACAAACTAAATGAATCTGAAGATGGGTCTCCCAGTCCTCCTGCCTCCAAATACAGAAATGTGAGGTAATGCATTTATGTTTTTTCAGGGTGCTGTGTTTGTAGTAATTTGTTACAGCAGCAATAGAAAACTAATATAGGAATGCTGATTTTGAAGCCTTCTCCATCAACTAGATTTCAATTTCAGTGGCAGGTAGTAAGGGTGTTATGGATTGATTTGTGTTCCCCCAAAATACATATTGTAAATCCTAACCCCTAGACCTGTGATTATAATCCTATTTGGGAATGGGTTTTCTTTGTTATGTTAAGAGATCTTATGAGTGTAGGATGTGTTTTAGGCCAATTGCCTTTGAGATATAAAAAGAACAGATTAGGTATAGAAAGGCAAGCAGAGATGGGAGAAGAAAGATTCGAGCAGAAGCTCAAAAGAGACAAAGACCTTCTTCCTCTAGAGCTGGCAGAAAGAGAAAGCCTTCCCCTAGAGCCAGCAACTTGAATTTGGACTTCTAGCCTCCTAAACTGTGAGATAATAAATTTTTGTTTGTTAAATCCACCCGTTTGTGGTATTTCTCTTATAGCAACAGTAGGTAACTAAGACAAAGGAGAAGAGAGTTTTAGGTGGGAGGTTTGACATTATTCAAATATTATCACAGATTTGGCTGCCTAATCATCATAACCTTAATGTTAAAGTCATGGGTAAGTATAATTTTTTATAACTGACTTAATTGCCTCCTCCCATCAGTTATTGAGATGGCCCAATGTTGTGGTATTATGGAGACATAGCTTTTGAGTACCTGACATTTTTCCAACCAAATGTCCTTAGAATCTCTGTAACCTATCGGAGCAGTTGTATCTTATTAACAATAGAGCATTACCTTCACCTACCTCCTCCATGAGCTCTAGAAATTCTCTATGTAAATGCAACAGCATTCATTCTCATGAAATTGTTACTATGTATTGAAGAGGAAAGTATTATTATCTTTTTCTATTAAAGTCCAGGAAAGTAATTGTAGGCCTTTTTTTTTTTTTCATTCTCAAAGTCCTCAACGTCAGCTTTTACTTATTTATTTTTAATGCTAATTATTTGAGAATATTATTAATAATGCTAACAAATATAGTGTGTATCATCACATCCCTTACAGGTATTTTTCTTATGTCTTGATCTAGGCACCTTACTAAAGAGTCCCCAATCCAAGGACTGTAAGGAAAAATAAGTCAAGAAATTGAATATTTTTTCTTTTCCTTAATTTTTGATTTTTCAAATTACATGGCAGCATTTCTACAATAAATGTTTGGAAAAATGTATGCTTCATTTCAAATGAAAAAATAGGAAATGAGGGTGACTCTGCTTTTCCTGAGGGATGGTCCCGGTCTCAGAGTCTCTTTCTAAGGATATAGAGATCATTTGATAGTTATGCAGCCAGCCATGCATAGCTGAAACATGATCATATTAAACTTGTTTCTTAGATACACTGTTTTTCCTGGTAAATTGCAATTCAGAAGCCATATCTGTGAGTCACTGTATCTGTCTTAGAATACCATAAAGCTGACATCTTGCTTCATCATTTTGGATTGCTGATTCCTTGCTTTATAACCCTTATCATTAACAATGAGATGAAGAAATCAGCAACTGATTTTCTTACAAAAAACATGAGTCTTATGAGCTTAGATTTCCCAAATGTATTCTGGGAGAATTTATGCAAAAATGATGAGCTTTACAAGTTCACAGTATGACAAAAAATTATTTGTGATGGAAGAATTGCTAATATTTTACTATTGAGTGATAACTCTATATTCCTTGTGAACTTTAAACCGTATTATTGTTAATTGTCACATCTTCTGTGTATGAACCAAAGTGTCAGCACTATATTGGTGTCTTTAAACTCAGAAGATGCTACATATTTTAGAAGCAATATTTCCTTAGTCTTTACCTTCTAGGAAGATTTTTACTTTCTTTTTTCCATTGAAGACTATGTTGTTACTGTTAGGTGCCATTGAGTCAGTTCCAACTCACAGTGATCCTATGTACAACAGAAAGAAACACTGCCCTTTCCTGCACCATCCTCACAATCAGTGTTATGCTTGAGTCTATTGTTGCAGCCACTGTGTCAATCCATCTCATTGAAGGTCTTCCTCTTTTTTGCTGACCCTCTACTTTACTAAGCATGATGTCCTTCTCCAGGGACTGGTCCTCCTGATAGCATGTCCATAGTACTTAGGATAAAGTCTCACCATCCTTGCTTCTAAGGAGCATTCTGGCTGTACTTCTTCCAAGACAGATTTGTTTGTTCTTCTGGCAGTCCATGGTATATTCAATACTCTTCTCCAACACCGCAATTCAAAGCTGTCAATTCTTCTTTGGTCTTCCTTATTCATCTTCCAGGTTTCACATGCATGTGAGACCACTGAAAATACCATGGCTTGGATCACGCGCACCTTAGTCCTCAAAGTGACATCTTGGCTTTTTAACACTTTAAAGAGGTCTTTTGCAGCAGATTTTCCCAATGCAATACGTGATTTGATTTCTTCATTGTTGCTTCCATGGGCGTTGATTGTGGATCCAAGTAAAATGAAATCCTCGACAACTTCAATCATTTCTCCATTTATCATGATGTTATTTTATTGGTTCAGTTGTGAGGATTTTTGTTTTCTTTATGTTGAGGTGTAATCCATACTGAAGGCTGTGGTCTTTGAGCTTCATCACTAAGTGCTTCAAGTCCTCTTCACTTTAAGCAAGCAAGGTTGTGTCATCTGCATATCATAGGTTGTTAATGAATCTTCCTGCAATTTTTGATTCCCCATTCTTCTTCATATAGTCCAGCTTCTCAGATTATTTGCTCAGCATTTAGATTGAATAAGTATGGTGAAAGGATACAACCCTGACACACACTTTTCCTGGTTTTAAATGATCCATTATCCCCTTGTTCTATTCGAAAGACTGCCTCTTGATCTATATGTACAGGATCTGCATGAGCACAATTAAGTGTCCTAGAATTCCTGTTCTTCTCAATGTTATCTATAATTTGTTAAGATCCATACAGTCAAATGCCTTTACATAGTTAATAAAACACAGGTAAATATCTTTCTGGAATTCTCTGCTTTCAGCCAAGATCCTTCTGACATCAGCAATGATATCCCGCATTGCACATCCTCTTTTGAATGCAGCTTGAGTTTCTGGTAGTTTCCTGTCGATGTACTGCTGCAACCATTTTTGAATTATCTTCTACCAAATTTTACTTGCATGTGATATTAATGATATTGTTTGAATAATTTCCTCATTCTGTCGGATCATCTTTCTTTGCAATGGGCACAAATATGGATCTCTTCCAGTCAGTTGGCTAGGAAGCTGTCTTCCAAATTTCTTGGCATAGATGAATGAGCACTTCCAGTGTTGCATCCATTTGTTGAAACATTTCACTTGGTATTCCGTCATTTCCTGGAGCCTTGTTTTCCGCCAGTGTCTTCAGTGCTGCTTGGACTTCTTCCTTCAGTACCATCAGTTCTTCTTCCTTCAATACCGTCCTTCAATAATGTAATAATCTACCTCCTGAAATGGTTGAACATTGAACAAACAGTGACTCTGTTTTCCTTACTTCTTTTTTTGATGCAGCCTGCCTCATTCAATATTTTGCCCTTAGAATCTTTCAGCGCTGTAACTTGAGGCCTGAATTTTTTCTTCAATTCTTTCAGCTTGAGAAATACCGAGCATGTTTGTCTTAGATTGAGTTCTCTAGAGAAGCAAAACCAGTGAACATAGATATATTTATACAGCTTGGTTTCCTCACTTTCCCTGAATCCAAATTCACACATAGTGTGTATATAAAGATTTGTTTGCCCTTCAAGATTTAAGAAAGAGTAAATACTGTGAGAAAAAAAAAAAAACAAAAAAACAAACATCATCACCGTCCCCCAACAATAACAAAAAATAAGTTTAACTCTAAAACTCAGCTTTTCTTGAAGATTTAATTTACTTTTTCCAGTTGTTTCTAGCCATCATAGCTTTGGTATCTATACTTTAAAATTTTGAAAAATTGAATTAAGATCTTTTGGGGTATAAATTATTGCCACTCCATCTGCAGCATAGAGCATTATGCCTAGTATCAAGGAGATACTGGATGGGTAGATGGACAGATGGATGGATATTCAATGTTTAATAAATTCAGCATATACTTAGGAAATTTGAGGCTGGAAAATGCAAACACAGTATGTGGATAATTTTTTCTTTTAAAAACAGTCTCATAGTCTTTCACCCTTACATTTTTGTCACGTTAAACTTCTTTGACTATAAAAATGATCATTTCAGAGAGTTAGGAGTTGACTGAATGTTCAGGGGGAATCAGGGGCAGAGAGGAGGAGCGTGCTGTCGCAGAATGGGGTGAGCGGTTGGGGTCTCATAACAATGTATGTAAAAAAAAAATTCTGTATGGCAGACTAACTTGAAATGTGAACTTCATTTACTTACAACAATAAAAACACACACACACACACAAAGAGCAATATAAAAATTAATTTTGTTTCTATATAGTGGCCAAAAATTATAAAAAGTAAATTTTTAAAAATTATATATTTTACAATCAAGTTATCGAATACTTAGGAATCAATCTACTGAAATAGCAAGACTTCTACACTTTAAACTACAAAATATTTTTGAGAGAAATTAAAGAAGACCCAAATAAATGGAAAGATATACAATGCTCACGGATCAGAAGACTTAATTTTGTAAAGATTTCTTTTTTTGCAAAATAGATCTATAGAACCAATGCAATTCCATTCAAAGTCACAGTGGGTTTTTGAAATTGACAAACTAATTCGAAAGTTTATATGACATGTTATGGGGGAAAGAATAGCTAAGACAATTCAGAAGAAGAAGAACAAAGTCCGAGAACTTATTATAAAACTATAATAAGTTATGTGGTGTTATGGATTGAATTACATCCCCCAAAAAATGTGTGTATCAATTTGGTCGGGCCGTGATTCCCAGTATTATATGGTTGTCCTCCATTTTGTGATTGTAATTTTATGTTAAAGAGAATTAGGGTGGGATTGTATAACACGCTTACTAAGGTCACATCCCTGATCCAATGTAAAGGGAGTTTCCCTAGGGTGTGGCCTGAACCACTTTTATCTTACAAGAGATAAAAGGAAAGGGAAGCAAGCAGAGAACTGGGGACCTCATACTACCAAGAAAACAGCACTGGGAGCAGAGTTTGTCCTTTAGACCGAGGTTCCTGTGCTGAGATGCTCCCAGAACAAGGGAAGACTGATGACAAGGAC
>NW_004444037.1:1629048-1704251 GCF_000243295.1 Trichechus manatus latirostris | reverse complement strand
ACTCATTTCACTTTCTAGTTGGTTGACAGGCTATTTATTTATTTATTTGTCTAGAACAATCTTTCCCAACTCCTTTTCTCTTAAGCAATTCTTATTTATCCCTCAGGTCCCAGAGTATAGGTTTCTCCCTCTGGGAAATACTCCTTGACTCCCAAATTCAGAAAAGGAATTCCTCTTTTTTTAATTTATAGAGCTGGGTAGTTCCTATACTAAACACAGAGCTAACCACACTGTATTTGCATCTTTGTCTGCCACAATATCAAATTCCGTAAAGAAATCAATAGCCAAAAGCAATTAAAGTAGAGCCACTGTTATTTAGTATTTCGCAAAGAATGTCAACTTCCATTTGTAACCAAAGCAATAGTTTTTGAAATTGTTTTTCCTAGAAGATGCCCCCAAATCTCTCTTCATGCCCTATTTCCCTTTCCCACCAAAAATACCTGTGCTCATCCCAGAAATGTTTGTTAACAACAGCAAAGAGATAAGTAGAGAAATTGAGAAGCGTTTAGAAACTGTTAAAGCAAATTGATGGAGTGATTTTTTCTTTTTTCTTTTTGTCAGATGATCCCAGGAATTAAAAAAAAAAAAAAAAATATGGGCTTGATTTTGTCTTTTTAAAAATTTATTTGCTTATTATTTGATTTTTGTTGTATTTTACAAAAAATAGATGTGATGGATTCGGGGAAGAAGCTGGTTCTTCACCACTGGTAGTATGAGAAGCATTGTTCTAGCTTCTTCTTGGATTTGATACTCAAAATATTCAACCACCTTAACTGTACAAATACCATTCAGTCAGAATGGAAGCCAACCACAAGTAATACTTTTCCCCCTTCTGAACAATTATTGCCTGAGTATCGGTCCTCTCTGTCCATCTTCTAGAACTCTCCTTCTCCTGACTTCTCCAATTTCATAAAACAGTCTGGAAACCTTTAGGAGTTGGAAACTGCAGGGAGAGGCCAACAAGTAAGTCAAAGACAAAGTTCTTTCTCAGCCTGCTAAGTCTGGTGAGGGTGTAGGCAAGAAAAATAAAAACGGTCAGAAGCACGGGTTTACCAAGCCCTTATCCCAGACATAATAATTTACTCTTCAACATCTTTCTTTCTATACCCATTAAAAAGATATAAATTTATTTTGGAGGAAAAGGACTGAAGACGTTATATACATTTATATATAAGATTAATCTGTTTTTGTCACATATTTTAAATTCAGGTTATTTTTCAAAAGAGATAATAGCAGAAACTCATCCAAAGAGAAAGGTTTTAAGGCAGGTAATGCAGAAAAATAATAAGAAAATCTGTATTTAATAATGATTTCATCAAAACTTTTTTTGCCATCGAGTTAATTCTGACTGGTAGTGACCCTATAGAATAGAGTAGAACTGCCCCATAGGGCTCTCAAGGAATGGCTGGTAGATTCAAACTGCCAGCCTTTTGGTTAGCATCCAAACACTTAACCACTGAGCCACCAGGGACCCATGACTTCATTAGAGTCTCTCTATTTTGTGTCTGTTTATTGATAAAATTTTTGAATAAGACCATACAAATCAAATTAAAGTGATTAACCAGAAGAAATTTTTTATTTAAATTGGTTTACTTTTTATATATCTATTGTTTTATCTAAGGTCATTTGATTGTATCTAATTTTGTAATAAAAATTTCACAAATTCTCCAGTATTTCTGCACTTTCAATCTGAATACGATATATATTTTATTTAAAAAGAATTCCTTTAATGCATTATTGAGCTGTTCAATTCTTACAGTTCAGTTTTTCTAAACAGAAGACGCTTAAGGAATAAAGGTTCTTGGGCTATACACATTTGTAAAGACATTTTCATCTCATTTTGAAAATGGCTTCAGGTTGGCTTTTTGCATCCTTGTTTATTCTCAGAGGAGCACTGATGGCACAGTGGTTAAGCATTTGGCTGCTAACCAAAAAGTTTGGCAGTTTGAATCCACCAGCTGCTCCTTGAAAACCCTATGGGGCAGTTCTACTCTGTCCTATAGCATTGCCGTGAGTCGTAATCAACTGAATGGCAACAGGTTTTTCCTCAAAATGTATCTCCTTGGGACTATATTCTTTGCTTCTTTAAGGCTTTTGTTTCATACTTCCATAGGAAATAATTTGCATTGTTTAGAAAGGCATCTGAAAATAAAATGGTTAGTCACCTGCCTTCTAGGATCAATAACATCTCTCTTCCTTTTGTTTGCATCATCCTTAGATTTCAATTGTTGAGTCATTCCCATCGACTGTAATAAATTCATCATTTTTATGAGATAAGTGGACTATATAAACTATTCTCCACTCATACCTGCTGCATGTGTCTTTCTCTTTCTGGGAAAACTCATCCACATTTACCACTTCAAAAACCATCAGTATTCAGATATCTCCAAATCTGCTTCTTCAGCTCCAGCACTCTGCTTGTCGGCAATCTGAATTTTCAAGTGCCTAATGAATATCTTCACTTTCTTATACCTAGGTTCCTTAAACACAATATATTTGAAATTGAATGGCTTTTCTCTATGCACTGTTATTCTCATCTGAGACAAAATAATCTACTCTTTTAATTGGTCGTTATTTTTATTAATGGTGACATCAATCTTCCAGTTGCTGAGGATACAAAAACTTACCCTTCTCCTTTTCTCCACAAATCTGATTTGTCACCAAGTCTTCTTGATTCTGCTTCAAAAATATCTTGAGTATCTTCTATCGTCTTTTCTCTGCACATTGTTATTTCTTTTGACTTGTGCTTTACTTCCTGTTTCTAATTTCTCATCATTCAATTTCACTCTCCACTCTGTCACAAATATTTTTTTCATAATTCATAGGCTGGTTCATAATCAGCTTTCCTCATCTCAAAAATCTTCACTAGTTTTCTACTACTTGCAGAATAAATTCAAACTTGTTAGCATGGAATTCAAGGCTTTTCAAGATATGTGATGTAATATAAATCTAAGCCTCAATGAATTCAGTATAGTCAACACATCCAGGATTTTTATTTCATGTCTATGTCTTCTGAATATTTTTCTTTCCGATCTTTTTCTTCATATGTAATCATTGTCCTAACATTCAAGACTTGCCTGAAATGATTCCTTATTTGCTGTATCCAGGAGATTCACTCATGTGAAGTCCGAGGGAAATTGGTTTGGATATTTACTTTGCTTTGGTCTTATTATGAATATAATGTGGTTTTTGGAAACCCTGGTGGCGTAGTGGTTGAGTGCTATGGCTGCTAACCAAAAAGGTTGGCAGTTCGAATCCACAAGGTGCTCCTTGGAAACTCTGTGGGACAGTTCTACTCTGTCCTATAGCGTCTCCATGAGTCGGAATTGACTCAATGCAACGGGTAGTGTGGTTTTATCACAGATACATTTAACTTACTCATCTCAGCTCTATGTATGCTCACAATTTCAACAGCACTATTGATTCCATCTCTACTTGTCATTCTTCTCAAAGAAAGCATGAGTGAAGAGCTGTGAATTTTAAGTTCCCCATATAGGTCTTGATTCCCACCAAGTTTTGATTGGAAAACCTCACTGAGTTATGGCCTGATGTAATTCTAATTTTGGAAGATGGAGAATTTTTTTTTTTTTGCACAGTTTAGCAATGTCCTTAAATGCTAGGCCAATGATAAAGCATAGGTTTTTCCTTCTCTCACTGTGTTGGACTAATTGAAAAAATGCAGGTTCATTTCCAATGTGGAATTAATCTAAAGGAGAATTTCAGTATGTGAACAAGATGTATTTTTGCAAATGTTTAGGTTTCAACATTTTAGTTTTAGGATTGTCAACTTCCTAAGAAGAAATATCTATCAGTTCCGTTTGATGCATGCTCTTTGAACTGAATTTATTTTGACTTTTTCTAAACAGCATGGGTCTCATAGAGACACCAGGATTCTTTCATCCTGTTGTCCTCGGTGTATGGTGGGCATGCTATATCTCCCCTCGTGCAAGGCTTCATGATCAATGGAAACATTCTCCAGGTAACCTCTATTACTGCTTTTGTGAATTACCCAAATGGGTAAGCATCTAAACTTCTTGCTCCAGTATATAAAATTGCTAGGCTGATCTGATTGAATTGCTTGAAATTCAAGGAGAATAAAGTTCACCTTAGCCCTCCAAAGAATCAGAAAACAATGCCAAAAGGCTAACGAATGTGGAGAACTTGTCTCATGTGAATTAAAACTCACAGAATATAGCTAACTGTGTCTTTCAGAAATACTTAGGATTTTTAGTTGGATAGAAGGAAACAGCAGTTTAAAGTACTTACATGATTATATACATATATATAACATTATTACATCTCACTACTAATAAAACTCTCTTTTCCTATGATGTTGTAACATTTTAATATCTTTGCAAGGAAAGACGACACAGTCTTCTGCAAGTTGTAATTTTATACTGTGGAGATTTCATCTTTTGACGGAATCTCTTTTATAACCTGACTAATGTGAGGTTATGTTGTCTCTCATTACCACCTTTGATCATCCTCTCAGCAGAACAGGGCTAATGTTATCATCATCATTAAGCTCTGGAAGAATTTCCTGTTGGTTTTTCAGATAATCACAATATTTTTTCATTTTGTGAAAAGCATGAAGGGAATTTGAACTCTTCTTATTTCTCATATTGAATGTTTGGGGTAGGGACAAAAAAGGAAAACAAAATAAGTTTCCTGAAAAAGTCAGTGCTAACTATGCTTCTAAATTAAATTTTCTCCTGGTAGTATTGTCCACTGTGTTTTCTTGATGAGCATCTGCATGTGGCTTGGAATGTAGGAACCAGGTTAAATGTTTATCTAAATTGTCCTAGTTCCACTAGATTTTTTAACCTCATCATGAATAACCAGGTAACTACCAGAAACCTAACTTGATACTGGGAGTTTATGGTTTTTAGCACTTGGTCTGCTCTCCTGTCTAAGATTTTTTGCCACCTGGTGGCACAGTGGTTAAGAGCTTGGCTGCCAACTAAAAGGTCTCAGTTTGAATCCACCAGCTGCTCCTTGGAAACCCTATGGGGAAGTTCTACTCTGTCCTATAGGGTCGCTATGAGTCAGAATCAACTCAAGGGCAATGGGTTTTATTCCTGTTCTGATTAAGCTATTTAAAATAAATTATAGTTTTATTGTTACTAATGCTGCCTTTTTGCTTGTTTTTTTGGTAGAGCTTTTTCATAATGGGGAATGATAAATATTCCATATGAAAATTATTTCATGTTTGCAATTCATATTTGCTCTGTTTGCATCAATGTCAGAAGAATATTATTAGTATCTGGACTACTTCAGAAAGTAAATGGAAAGTCAGCTTGACTACTTCCACAAACATGTAGGAAGATGTATTATGTTTTAGTAATAAAATACTTAATCATTGCTTTGATTATTTCTCATCACCATCACATGAAGTCAGAAAGAATTACTTTTGTTAGTGTGATTATACAATTAGGGGAAATGAAGGACACAGAAATAGATGAAAACTGTGGTTAAGCCAGTTACCCAAAGTTATTACCAAGGTCATTACTAAAGTGGAAATCTGAAATCCCATGTCTAAGCCCCTATGTGTTCTTTCATCATTCAGTGAAAGGAAGCAGATTACTTCTTAGATGTGGTATGCTTATAACCTTTCAGAGTAGAACAAAACAATACCTTATCATTCAGCAAATAATTATTAAGTGCCTACTATACGAATTGCACTATGAAGAATTGTGCCCATGACAATGTCACATTTTCTGTCCTTATGGTGCTTCATATACACAATTCATCATAACATAAGGCAGAAAGAAGGAGCAGACACATAATGACTGTTGAAAGGAAGCATTAGATTAAAGAACGAAGGGCAAAAGTTGACTTCCCTTCCAAACATCTCTTAAACCTGTTTGTTTTCCCAAATTCATCAGACCTAGACCTTTGATACAAATGATATGGTATAGTTTTAAAGTGATAATCTTTAAATATCTGTTTAGCATATATTTATTTGAGGGGATAGGAAAAATGAATTTTCTATACTAAAGATATATACAGCCAGATTCCGATAAATGGAGAAAAAACTGAAGTTGTCAATAATTTCATTCTACATGGAGCAACAATCAATATATACAGAAGCAACAGTGAAGAAATCTAAGGACATAATGCATTGGGCAAATCTGCTGCGAACATCGTCTTTAAAGTTTTAAAAAGCAAACATGTCTCTTTGAGTACTAAGGGGCACCTGACCTAAGCCATAGTCTTTTCAATCACCTCATATGCATAAAAAAGTTGGATACTGGAAAAGGAGGACAGAAAAAGAATTAATACATTAGAGAACTGTAGTGTTGGTGAAAATTATTGAATATACTGTGAACTGCTAGAAGAATGAACCAATCAGTCTTAGAAAAAATACAACCATAATGCTCCTTAGAAGCAAGGATGGTGAGACTTTGTTTTGCTTACTTTGGACATATCATTAGGGATGACCAACTGCTAAAAAAGGGCATCACGTTTGGTAAGATAGAGAGTCGGTGAACATGAGGGGAACCCTCAATGAGATGGATTGATACAATAGCCAGAACACTGGACTCAAACACGCCAATGATCATGCAAATAGCGTACGATCAGACAACTGTTATACATAAGGTCACCATGAGTCAGAGCCAGCTAAATGCCAACTAAAAACAAGAACAGCAACAAAGTTATAAATCTTTTTTAGGTTCAAAATAAGATATTTATGCACAAGATGAATAAATCTTGGTTCATAATCTCAGCTTTAAAGTTTAATGTTTTAGATTTGGTATAGTTAGGTTTAATTTCTGCCTTTGAGCTTCTGGTTTCTGCTAGATTAATGAAAGACTTTAGGTGTTCCAGAAGTTCCTGACTGTCACAGGATTGTGCAGTGGTGACAGGAGAGGAAAGGAACACATTATGTTCTTGGTAGTACACACTGCATATTAATAAATAAAAGAAATTGGAAAAACAGCAGCAGAGCATCCATATATTAATATCTCATAATATTACTTCATTCTCTTTCAGTAATTTTTTTTTTCTTTAATCCATAATGATGTTTCATCTAGATTTTTCCCCAAAGCTGTCCAGGGAGATGGGGCATGGTTTTTTATCCAACACAGTAACTTCTAGGCTTCGGAAGTTGGATAGGCTCTAGTAATTTCCTCATATGAGATGTAGATCTTGTTTCTTCAAGAATCCCTCTGTTCTCCCAGAACTAAGCCTTTCTCTGTCACCTCTCTTGCTGGAGCTTAGTCACAGACAGGCAGAAGTACCCCCACAGGACTGGAGGATGAACACTCATCTGTGGTTTAAAGCTAACTATGTGGAAATTTTAAATGTTCAGAAAATGAAGACTTTATCACTCAGCTGAAACCCTAACATGATTCTTTCCTTCACACATTTTCCACATAATCTCTAGGCTTCACAGCCAAGGAAACCTTTCCACTCAAATTTGTCCATATAAGGCACTGGAACAGAAGAGGAACTGGCAATCAAGCACCCAGGTTCTTGCACGTCTTTACTCCATCATAGGTGGGTATTTCTCCTCTTTTATTTCCTGGCCCTGCATCACTACTAACTGGCATGAATGAGGAAACTAGAATGGAATGAGAAGAAACTTTCGTGGGATAGAGAGGCTCCACTCTCTGTTCCATGTGTGAATCCTGAGACTGCCCCTAAAGGCCTTAGCTTCTACATTACTAGTTGTGGATTCCCTCTGCCGTAACCCCTGGAAACAACACATTATGCAACGTTCTTCTACTGCACAGACAAATCAAAGAGAAAGGGTCCTTGCATTTTCCTAATTGCTAGTTGCTAGAATAACCATCATCTGAGACCAGGCAGCTCTTTTCATAACCTTCTGATAGAGCAATTCTTCCTTGGCACTGCCTCTTTGCTGGTGGCATAGGCACATCTCTCTTATGTTATGGGCCAGATTCTTTAGAATGGAACTGTTGATTCTAGCACTCCCACAGAAGCTTCCTCATACACTGTTTATAAACATTCTACAAACTCAAGTTTTCAAGAAATACAGCTCTTTAGTCTTTATAACTGAACTAAATATTTTGATTCTTGACTGGCAGAAAACTGGGTTTTGGTCCTTCCTGAAGATTTATCTGCTACAACTTTTCAGAAGTTTCAGGACCTCTAAGGAATTAAGAGGCATCATACAGACCCCTGTATGATGATGCCTGTCTAATTGATCCCTTCAGATGTTTCCATGCCATGTAATCCATACATCAATCTTTTTTTCTCTCTCTCATCCTCCCTCTCCTTCCAATTTCTCACATTAACTCTTTTCTATGCCAGAAAATACTATTCCCTGGGGATGGAGGAAGGGAAACATAGCAAGAAGGAAAACAGCATGAATATGAACGAATTCTCAAAATATTATTCCAGATATACATGCACTTAACTGAACATGATTTTGTCTCTTATTTCACTCTATCTGTTACATACATTCGTCAGATATACTGATAACTGAAAGGGAATGGCTATCAAGTTCCTTTTTGTTTGTTTTTTGTCTTTCTATTTTCTTTGTTAGCAGGTCTGATTTCTCTTTAATCTTCGTAGGTAATTTCCTTAAATCTAACAATTTGTTTTGGAGGTATATCAAAGGGTTTAAATTTAGACAATAAGTCTCACATCAGGTGCTGTACACTCTTGGTTTAATAATTTCAATTGACTGAGATTTCTGACTAAAGAATCCTCAAGGCTTTACATCTCAAGGCTGGTGGTTTGGCCTAGAGTTGCATCCTCTAACTTGAACATCTGAACTAAAAAACAAAACAAAACACTGCCCCAAAATAGGAATCTTTGAAAACTTGCCCCTCTCTAATTCAGTGTGAGCCTGACCAATGTGCCATTTTGTTAATTCTGTTAGAAGTCTTTGGAGGAAAACTGACTTGACTGGTATCATATTTCCAATTCTGCCCAATGATTATTTAGCATCATTTTATATTGGTACCTCAGTCATCTGTCTAATTGATCCATGTCATACTCTGACACTGTTCATGCCACCCTCATCGGACCACTGTAATAGCATTGTAATTAGACTCCTGCCTCTGGTCTTGCCTTACTCCAGTCATTCGGCCCCAGGGAAGCCAGAGATGTATGTCTAAAATGCAAATCTAAGCAAGTTACCCTCTGGCTTAAAATACTTCAATGGCTTTCCAGGCTCTATGACAGTGAACCACATAAGCTACCTGCTTAGAATCCTCTCGAATATCTTTAAAAATACAGAATACTGGGTCCTCTTTCACAAATACAGATTCAGAACTTCTGCTGGGACTGAGAAGTCTCTGGTGGGGTGTAGAGATATGTATTTATATTTGAATAAGAGCACAGGAAGATTCTTAATGCCTGCCAAAGTTTGAGCACTACTAATTTGAAAGCAGTAAAAAAAAAAAAAAAAAGTCATTAAATGATTGAATTGCTTATCTTTCTACTGTTATTATGTACTCTCTGTTCAAGCCATGCCTGATCTCTTGTATTTCCACATTTCTTTCATACTTTCATGACTTTGCACACTCTATTCCTTCTACCTTGAGTGCCCATTCTTATCTTTTTAACTGGTTCATTCCTACTTGTTCTGTAAGAGGCAATAGTAGCAATTGTTCATCTGCAAAGCCTTCCCTGACCTCCTACTTCCCACAGAGAACCATTCTCAACTTTCTAGGTGCTCCTATCACACTTAATAAATACCATCATTATAGTGAGAAAAGGTTCAAGTTAAAGCTAGTAGGCAGCTGTGAGTATTGTGGTCAAAACCAGGGCATGAATTAATATACCTGACTATAACTGTGAGGGAGGTAATTGTATTTTATTAGCTTTCTATATTAGCACTCAATACAATGGCTGTCATGTAGAAGTCATTCACTAGTTTTTTTGAATATTGAATTATAAAATAAATGTATAATAGGAAGTACTGTAGGATTTTTACATTTCCTAGGACTTATCAACCCAATTCAGTGAAAAGCTGAAGAAAAAAAATCATTAAATGCATTCCATTCTAAGGATGTCATTGTTACTATGGGCCATCGAGTCAATTCCAACTCGTAGGGACCCTATACAACAGTGTAGGATTGCACCATACGGTTTCCTAGGCTGTAAGCTTTATGGGAACAGATTTCGAGGTCTTTTCTCCTGTGGAGCTGCTGATGAGTTCCAACAGCCCACCTTTCATTTAGCAGCAGGGCTGTTAGCCATTGTGCTGCTAGGGCTCCTTATTCTAAGGATAGCTACCAAAAATTGGCGCCATATTTCTCCTTCCAGATCTACTAAGTACTTTTGGAATCAGCTCTCCTTTCACCACTTACTAACTCAAACTTACCTTCTGCCTGCAATATCTATGAAGTCTAAGGAGGCAAGACAGAAAAAAAGTGTTATCAGGGTCACTGGCATCATGAGAAGTGAAGTGTGGATGGTGAGAGTCTTTAACACCACAAGGATAAAAGCTGGGCATTCTGCCCCCAACTCAATAAGAGAGATTGGTGTTATCTTCCTCGTTTGAATACATACTTGGGCGGTAGAATTCTGATTGTCTCCGTCCCTTTCTGAAGAGCAGAAAAGAGAATTAGAGAGAGGGGGCAGGGCCGAATGAGGTGAGTATAAAGCAGTCTACACACTCACCATTTGGCATGGTAAGGATGTGTGAATTTCCTTTGCGCCAAGTGCACATAGGTAGCTGATTTTCAGTCATCTTTGTGGGAACCAACCCAGGATGGTTGATGGCCAAGGAAACTATCTTTACATAAGGTGAACTACTGGGGTGGGAGTTGGGGTGGGGGTTGTGGTAAAAGAGGATGGGCGTGAACTCCCTTACCCAGAAAATGTGCAGTGGAAAAACCCTACAGGGTGATGTACTGAGACAGAAGTGCCTTATGAGAGAGGCACACCTGGTACATGGAGACCATCTGTCAACATTGGCCAGAAAAACAGTAACAGTCACCAGAGACAATTGCAGCTATACCCAATTAAGTAAACCGACTTTCACTATTTTCCCTTTCCTCCTTATCCTCATTATTAGAGTTGCTCTTTTCTAGAAGAGGTAAGAAGGGGGAGGACTGAAAAAGCAGATTACATCTACTTTCCAATTAATGTCCTAAAGCCACTGTATAGCCAAGAATGCTGAAGAGGAAATTTTGAATAGATTATCATTTGGAATTTTAAGCTGGATTGGCTGGCTATAGTCACTAATGACCAGAGAGCTAAATAAATTTCCTAATATTTTTTTAAATATATAATTTATTTTATCTGTTGTTGTTGAGAATATACACAGCAGAACATGCATTGATTCAACAGTTTCTACACGTACAATGCAGTGACACTAATTGCATTCTTCAAGTTGTGCAATCATATTCTCACCCTCCTTTTTCAAATTGTTTCTCCCTCATTAACATAAACTCACTGCCCCCTAAGGTTCCTATCTAATCTTTCAAATTACTGTTGTCAATTTGATACCAGATAGATCTTAAAAGAGCACAATGCTCAAGGCATTGTGCTGTTTACTAGTTTAGTTAAGCTATTGTTTGGTTTTAAGAAGACCTCAAGGCATATTTTTGGTTTAAGGTTTAAGGATTATTTTAGGGCAGTAGTTTCAGGGGTTCATCCAGCCTCAATGACTCCAGAAAATCTGAATTGCATGATAATTTGAAATTCTGTTCTGCATTCTCTCTCTTTTGATCAGGAATCTTCTATAGAATCTTTGATGAAAACGTTCAGTAATGGTAGCCAGGCACCACCCAGTTCTTCTCGTCTTATGGAAAAAGAAACAATTACTCACACGTTCCATTTTTTCTTCTTATTCCTGACTCTCCTTCTTCCTCTGTTGCCACAGGTGAATAGAGACCAGTTGTTGTACCTTGGTTGGCCACTTGTAAGCTTTTAAGACCCTAGGCACTATGCAATGAACTAGGAGATAGAACAGAAGCACTAAAGAAGATATTAGGCCAATTAACTAACATGTCCCATGAAACTATGACCCTAAAGCCCCAAACCAAAAAGACGGGAACAAGCAAAAGTATAGAAACCAAAATTTAATAGTGGTTATCAAGGGAAAGAGGGAGGGGGAAGGGGGGATTGATAATTGTTTATGGAGCACTTAGTTTTGGTTTACTGTGATGGAAAAATGTAACTGATTAAGGGTAGGGTTGCACAGTCGATTAATGTACTTGCTGTCAACGAGTTGTACATCTTTAAAAAGTCGAATATGCAAAAGTTGTGTGATAGGTATATTTGCAGCAATAACAACAAAAAGATCAACTGTCGAGGATGCTTATGTACAACTAAGATGGTTTCTAAGGGATCTGCCTCTCAGTAGGAAATGGGAATTCAATAGAACATTTTGGAAGGTATTGCTGAAAGAAAAATAAACCATTTTATATTTTTATACCATCAAGCTGAGATTCCTTAAAAAAATCCAGTTTATTTGAATGAAAATATTGAATACTAGAAGGCAGCAGGAGTTCACCAAGGCCTCCTTACATCACAGTAATACCAGTTCACACTTTCTGGAAACATTTCTAGAGGTTTGGAAATACCCATCTCCAATCAAGATAAACAAGGAAGCCTCAGGATAAGAATACAGACAAAGATACTTGTAGTTATCCAAGCTTCTCAGGGAATAAAAGTGTCAGCCAGAGTGGAGAGAGGTCTGTATTGAGTTTAGAAAAAGTAAAATAAAAACAAATGATTTCCTTCAGTTTTGACTTGGAAAGGCATTGCATTAAAGTGGAGAGGATACAGTATCACAATGAATAAGAAGTCAAGGAAATAATCGTTTAAGAAGCATTGATTTTCTGTTTATGATGATGGAAAATTTGGCAGTGGATACGGGTGATGGTCACACAACATGATGGATGTAATTGATGTCATTGAAATGTACAAAAGAAAGATCCTGAACTGGCAAATATTGTGTTATCTATATTTGCACAACAATAAAAAATTTAAAAAGTTAAAAAAAATCATAAGAAAGAATTTCTAAGAAAAAGTTTCTAGGCTTTAGTGGCCTTTTATGCCAAACAGGTCTAAATTTGAATCCTGACTCCACCTCTTAAAACATAAAGATTTTCTAGAGAAAATAACGGTATCACTCACTGTGGGTTGTTGTACAGATTAAATGAAATTACATACATAAGGAATACCATAGCTGACACAGAGTAAATCATAATAAATGCAAATTTCTCTCCTTTCAGGAGAACTATATTCCACTACTGAAGAAAATATTAGTTCCTCACATTATTCTAGTAGATGAAACATCCTTCAAAAATGTTCCACTCTTTTAGCAACAAATTAACCCCCATCAAACTACATTTAAATTGTAATTTCTGTCTTCTAGATGTTTGATTACGATAATGGATAATTTGGATGGAGACACTGTTGTTCTAGTTTTGTGATATCCAGAGGTCCATTCAAGTTAATGAATTATCATTGTCTTATATGTTTAGTTACTCATACCCTGATCTGATTCCACAAAGCCTGATCATTTCTTGGTTAAACAATAAAATTGGGTTTCTGAATTAACAGAGCTGAGGGCCAGCTCTTGGGAAGAGATGAGCACACAAAAGGGTGACTTCCCACCCTCTGAGGACCAATTAGTCTTCATGTGTCACATTGCTGCTACCTCTCACTTGAATCGCTCTGTGGAACCACACTAAGACTTTAAGAATAGACAGTTTTGAAAACAAGGCAAATCTATAATGTGTCATGAAGCTACAGCTATAACACAGACATGCACAAAACAGCAAGCTCATCACGCAGGGTAGATAGGTAGACTAAACAGCAGGAACGTGCTTTTCCTCAGGGCAATAAATGAAATGAAACCGCAAGCATGCATTAAGGGAAAAGGTTTGCAGTTGTAAAAATTGTTAGCCACCTGCTAGTTCAGCACAACAGCAGGTGCACATGTTAAATGTCCACAAAGTTAAAATGACTTTTTAAAGATTTTGCATGGTTATAATGTCACTTCTCTCCCTTTAATATCGCAAGGTAAACAAGACAATACTGCAGTACATTGTGTATTTTAATTCTTTTCTTGAGATGAAATGGTAATTTTATTTCTTAAAGCAACATAATTTTTAAAAAATCTAAAATAATTACATGGACATGCATCTTTTAACAACAAAATTTTCAAAGTTTAACTGTTTCCACTATTACAGATTTCCAACAATACTGGGAATTATTTGGCCAAATCTGTTCTCTCAGCAATTAATTATGCTTTTCTTATAGCAAAACAACTACTCTTACCCAGAATGCTTCAGGGTAGTATTCCTGGAGCTTTGCTGATGGGGTTGATGTTGTTGGCAGGTGCCATTGAGTCGGTTGTGACTCATAGCAACCCTATCTATACCAGAACGAAACACTGCCCAGTCCTGCCCCATCCTCACAATCTTGCAATGTTTGAGCCCATTGCTGCAGCCACTGTGTCAATCCATCTTGTCTAAGGTCTTCTTCTTTTTCTCTGACCCTCTACTTTACCAAGCATGATGCCCTTCTTCAGGGACTGGTCTCTCCTGACAACATGTCCAAAGCATGTGAGATAAAGTCTCGCCATGCTTGCTTCTAAGGAGTTTTCTGGCTGTACTTCTTCTAAGACAGATTTGTTTGTTCTTCTGGCAGTCCATGGTATATTCAATATTCTTTGCCAGCACCATAATTCAGAGGCATCAATTCTTCTTCAATCTTGCTTATTCATTGTCCAGCTTTCGAATGTATATGAGGCAATTGAAAACACCGTGGCTTGGGTCAAGCACATCTTGGTCCTAAAAGTGATATCCTTGTTTTTTAACACTTTAAAGAGAACTTTTATGGCAGATTTGCCTGATACAATGCATCATTTGCTTTCTTGAGTGCGTCTTCCATGGGTGTTGATTGTAAAATGAAATACTTAACAACTTCAATCTTTTCTCCATTTATCATGCTGTTGCTTACTGGTCCAGTGGTGAGGATTTTGGTTTTCTTTATTTTGAGATGTAATCCATACTGAAGGCTGTAGTCTTTTTCTTAACCAATAAGTGCTTCAAGCCTTCTTTACTTTCAACAAGCAAAACTGTGTCATCTGTATATCTCAGCTTTTTAAGAAGTTTTCCTCCAATTCTGTTGAGTTCTCCTTCACATAGTCTAGCTTCTTGGATTATTTGCTCAGCATACAGATTGAATAAGTATGGTGAAAGGATATGACCCTGACACATATCTTTCCTGATTTTAAACCATGTTGTAGCCCCTTGTTCTATTAGAAGGACTACCTCTTGGTCTATGTACAGGTTCTGCATGAGCACAATTAAGTTTTCTGGAATTCCCTTTTTACATAATGTTATCTATAATTTGTTATGATCCACACAGTCAAATGCCTTTGCATAGTCAATAAAATACAGGTAACATCCTTCTGGTATTCTCTGCTTTCAGCCAAGATCTATCTGACGTCAGCAATGATATCTCTCCTTCCATATCCTCTTCTGAATCTGGCTTGAATTTCTGGCAGTTCCCTGTCTATGTACTGCTGCAACTGCTTTTGAATGATCTTCATCAAAATTTTGCTTGTGTATGATATTAATAATATGTTCACTAACATCCATATTCTGTTGGATCATGTTTTTTTTGGAATGGGCACAAATATGGATCTCTTCTATTCAGTTGGCCAGGTAGATGTCTTCCAAATTTCTTGTCATGGATGAATGAGCGCTTCCAGGTCTGCATCTGTTTGTTGAAACATTTCAGAGTTGTTTTACAGGGAAAAATTTAGATGATACACATAGAAAAAAATTGTAAGATTATATTATGGTTCAAATGTAAAGTATTAAAATATGTTAATGTTGCAATAATTTCGATTTTAAAATTGTTGTTTTTGTTGTTAGGTGCTGCTCAGTTGGTTCCGACTCATAGAGACTCTATGTATAACAGAATAAAACACTGTCTGGTCCTGCGCCATCCTCACAATCGTTGCTATATTTGAGCCCTTTGTTGCAGACACTGTGTCAATACATCTCCTTGAGGGTCTTCCTTTTTTTTGCTGACCCTCTACTTTACCAAGCATGATGTCCTTCTCCAGGGACTAGTCCCTCCTGATAACATGTCCAAAGTATATGAAAAGAAGTCTTTCCCTCCTCACTTTCAAGGAGCATTCTGGCTATACTTCTTCCAAGACAGATTTGTCTGTTCTTCTGACAGTCAATGGCATATTCAATATTCTTCACCAGCACCATAATTCATAGGCATCAATTCTGCTTTGATCTTCCTTATTCATTGTCGTGCTTTCGCATGCATATGAGGAAATTGAAAATACCATGGGTCAGGTGCACCCTACTGCGCAAAGTAACATCTTTGCTTTTTAACACTTTAAAGAGATCTTTTGCAACATACTTGCCCAATGCAATACATCGTTGATTTCTTGACTGCTGCTTCCATAGGCGTTGATTGTGGATAAAAGTAAAACGAAGTCCTTCACAACTTCAGTATTTTCTCCATTCTCATGATGTTGTTTATTGGTCCAGTTGAAGGATTCTATGGACAAAATATTGAATGACACAGGAAGGATCAAAAGAAGATAGAAGGAATACACAGAGTCACTGTACCAAAAAGAATTGGTAGATGTTCAACCATTTCAAGAGGTAGCATATGAATAAGAGCCAATGGTATTGAAGGAAGAAATTCAAACTTCACTGAAGGCATTGGCGGAAAATAACCCTACAAGAATTTATGGAATCCAATTGAGATGTTTCAACAAATGGGTGTAACACTGGAAACACTCAGTCGTCTACGCCAAGAAATTTGGAAGACAGCTACCTGGCCAATGGACTGGAAGACATTCATTTTTATGCCCATTCCAAAGAAAGGTGATCCAACTGAATGTGGAAATTATCAAGCAATATTATTAATATCACACACAAGTAAAATTTTGCTGAAGATCATTCAAAAACATTTGCAGCAGTATATCGACTGGAAACTATCAGAAATTCAAGCAGAATTTACAAGAGGACGTGGAGTGAGGAATATCATTGTTGATGTCAGATGAATCTTAGCTGAAATCAGAGAATTTCAGAAAGATGTTTACCTGTGTTTTATTGACAATGCAAAGGCATTCGACTCTGTGGATCATTTTAAAAAGAGAAAGGCAAAAATAACCTTTTTTGATGTAGAGATTGTAGGATAATTCAGACATATTTAAAAAATTACAGCCTTTGATAATCTAAAACAGAGAGTGACAAGCCAGAGCCCCCAGGTCAAGTCCTCTTTTCTTCTTCTTCTTCTTTGTCTGTGTGTGTGTGAAGTTTTGCCGGAACACAGGCAAGCTGATGCATTTACCTATTACATTGTGGCGGCTTTCATGCTAGAATATCACAGCTGTATAGTTGCAACAAAGACCTAATGGCCCTCAAAGCCTAAGATATTTACACTCTGGACCTCTGCAGAAGTTTACTGACCCATGCTCTTGTGATGGTGAATTGGTCTATAGTGGTTTCCAGTGAGGTGGTACATCAGTGTAATGCTGGCTTTGAGGAAGTACCCTATAAATATTTGCCTAAACTGATAATTAAGGTAGCTAAAGACCATAAAACAAAAATGTACTATGATTTCATTCATATAAGAATATATAAAATAAGGTAAGCAGTATACAAAATGGAAAATAGTTATGTTAATCTTATATTGTTTTTCTAATATCAAAATAAAAAAGTGAAATTTGCCTTCTTAAAATGTCATTTCATCATACATTTATTTGGAAGGGCAAGCAAATTTAGTCCACCTAGGCTGCTGTGTATAGGCAGCTTCTCACAGACAGAACAACATTTAAATCCTAGCAGATGAGTGAAACACTATTTAGGAGAAAATGTCTTTTAATATTTTTATTCCCTAACCTTACTGCTTTACACATGCTACATTTGGTAGATTGAAACTTTTGGTGGGTGCATTAAGGACTTTTTTAATCCCCCTTTTTGTGAGATCAGTGCCACCTCCCTCCACTGCCTGCTTTAAACATTAGGGGAGTCTATAAACCAAGCAGGGAATTCATTAGCAGTGGTGGCTGACGCGCTGGATAATTTAGAGATGCAGCCACATGACAGCTGATTCTTCAGTGACTCCACTTCTACTGACAGAGGTAAAAGAAAATGCTGAAGTTGTCAGTCCGCTTCTATTTTTTATGAGCAAAATTTGTATTTTTGGAGCTATGGGATGGAGGTGGAGTGCAGGAATGAACTTCATGTGCCAATCTGCAAACCAATCCTTGCTTTTTCTTGTGACGGGAGTAACACTTGTGGAGCATTTTTCACCTGAGGATGGCAAAGTACCTCATTAAAATGGATTTATTAAATCTCACAGGGCCTCTGTAGAAGAGGGATGGTCAGCTGCTATTTCATCAAGATTGGAAGCCTGAGCAAAAAGGAGTCCAAGTGACTAGATTACAGAACCAGAAACTAGCAAACTTTATATGTTTTCTGTCCTGGTTTCATAATTGGGGTCAGCTCAGCCATGAGGGATCCTGGTATTTTCGGTAGCCTAGTTGTCTGACGAAAGGGAGAAGGCTAGATACACATTTTCTTGACCTCAGCACTACTCACATTCTGGGACGGATAATTCTTTTCTGTGGGGTCTTATATTATAAGAGGAGTCCCTGAACAGTGCAAACAGTTAACATGCTTGGCTGCTGACCCAAAGGTAGGAGGTTTGAGTTCACGTAGAGGTGCCTTGGAAGAAAGTCCTCGTGGTGGTGGTATTGGTATATTATAAAACCTATGGATTATAGAATGTTTGGCAGCATCCCTGACCTCTACCCACTAGATGCCTACTGATCACTATCATCACCCAAGTGTGACAACCAAAAGTGTCTCTGTTGTTGTTGTTGTGTGCCTTTGAGCCAATTCTGACCCTATAGGACAGAGTAGAAGTGTCCCATATGATTTCCTAAGCTGTAATCTTTACCAGAGAGCCTGGGTTGCACAGTGGTTAAGAACTACGGCTGATAACCAAAAGGTCAGCAGTTCTAATCCTCCAGCCACTCCTTTGAAACGCTGTGGGGCAGTTCTATTCTGTCCGATAGGGTTTCTATGAGTCAGAATCAACTTGACAGCAATAGGTTTGTTTATTTTTGGTTTAATCTTTACTGGAGAAGATCATCAGGTCTTTTCTCTTGCAGAGCAGCTGGTGAGTTTGAACCCCTGACCAGTCAACAGTGGAGTGTTTAAACATTGCACCAGCAGGGCTCCTTTAAAAATGTTCCTAGACATTGCAAATGTTCTCTGGGGGACAACATGACTACCCACCCTTCATTGAGAACCTCTGAGCTTTATGTACAGAAAAAGACCCTAAAAACACATTCTGCTATAGAATTAATTCATCAGAGTAGTACCCAGCTTCACACTTATAATGTCCATAAGTAAGATGCAAACACAAGCTTGATCCGAGCAACCATTGTAATAAAACAATGAGAAGAGTCAGGACCCATGAAGACTTTGGGTGGCAAGTAGTACTAAAGCCACTGGGAGAGGGAAGGGTGATTTTGTTTGAGTGATCCATTCATTAAACCAAAGAAGAAGGAGGCTGGCAAAAAATAGGTGAGGTCTCAGGTCTCACTGAGCAGACTGGATTACAGGAAGGCAAGTAGCCAAGACCTGATGTATTGCATAAAATAAATCAACAGGGCAGGACTAGAGCTTTCCCTGCTGTTACCAAACTGTGCCAGATGAAAACTTCTAAAGCTGAACATATCCCACATAAACTACCTCAGGCAGTGGGTGGTGCTGAGACTGCTAGGAAAGACATCAATATTAATTGAGGGGGCAAGGAAGAGCAAGAGTGACCACCAATGGGCGTTCCACTCCCTTCATGTGTTACTGATTAGTTGCCAGATACTAATTTATCTCCTGAACCTGCGTTAAAGCAATCCCTAAGCTATAATTACTGGGAAAAGTAGTAATTTTTATATATTTAAATAACATTAAAAAAAAATTAAATAGCAACAGTGAGAGACATTACTATCATTGATCTTGTCACCTAGAAACTCTATCTGAAAGAAACGTTTCGCCTTTGGGGCTGAAGATCCTTTTCACTCTCTGTAGCTATTTGTGAGTCTACATTTAAAAGTACTAAGAGTGTTTTTCCCATAGTAAAATATGATCAAACCAGCTTATATTTTATATAGAACATGGTAATTCTTAAAATAATCTTGAATTCATTCGTCCGTCCATCCATCCATCCATCCATTTATTCATTTTATCAGTCAAACTCAAAACATTTTTGAGCATTTATTGGTATTAGATATACATCCAAAAATGGAGCATGCAAATGTGAATTAGTGCGATACCTGACCTCAAATAGATCACAGATTTTTCAGAGATATGATAGTTAAACAATTAATTGTGAAAATAGAAGTATATATCACTTGCAATCAGTGGACTTAGTCTTGAGAAAGGCATGATATTTCAGTTTAAAACTGTTGTTTCACCAGATGAAAACATGGATTTTAGGACTTAACAGTCAGAGCCAGCAGGGAATACAGAGATGTGAAAGAGTGTCATAGTCAGAGAACAGGAGCACAATTGATAGGAACAGTGGGAGCTAAGCCTGGAAAAGTGGGCAGGCGTGTGATGGTGAATATCCTTGTTTAGCGTGCTAAGGGGTATAGGCTAAGGGACGTAGGCCTTGACTTTTCATCAGAGGGCTTTTTAAAGCAATAAAGTGACTTGGTCAAGCTGATGTTTTCAAAACATTCCTCTGAAAGCAGTGTGGAAAATTTATTAAAGAGATTAGTGGCAGACAGACAAAGAGAGACCGATTAGAAGGCTAATTGCAATAGTCTACATGACAAATTATGATGACCTGAACTAAAGCAGTGACAATGGGTTGGATAGAAGAAAAGTTGTCTCAGATATGTTAGGTGGTACAAGTAAATGGATGTAGTAACTGTAGTGGTTATAAATGAAGATGTTAGAAACTGAGAAATCAAGGACCAGTGTTCACTGATTTTGTCTTTGGTCAATATTATCTTCCCAAGATCTGTTTGGCAGTTAGCATAAACCACAGCCCATGGAAGCTCCAACTTTATAAACAACCACTCAGGACTTTTTGTTGGACTTTTTCCCCTGGTCTGCTACAATCCTATCCAAAATTTTTGGCTTTCATCCTTGACTTAGCCTCCATTTTTTTTTTTTTTTTTTCCAAGCATATTCTTTGATTTTCTTAGCATCGACTTGGAGCATTCCTTTTGTTTTTGCCCCAGGTCACCACTCTTTTCCTTTGACTGCCTGGAGATAGGATCACTGCCATCTCCCTAGCTTCCTGGACTCAAACTCTAACACAGATGCACCTGATCTAGCTAAAGAGAGTTATGGCAAGTTTCTATATCACCTTATAGAAAATAAATGGAGATAGTTTCACTGATGAAGGAATATTCAGGTGTAGGTGTCTAGTGGGCTGTAGGCATCTAGTATCAGTTACAAATTTATCTGGAAGCTCAAGAATGAGTACAGGGCAAAAATGCAAACATAAGTGTTCTCATGTTTTATATGTAGCCATTGAAGCATAAATACAATCATTTGAGAAATGTATATAGTAAGAGAAGATAGATATTAGGAAACTAAGTATTTTAGGAATAGGCAAAGAAGTAAGATAAAATGAAGAAAAATGAGAGACATGTTAATAGAGTGAGAGGAAGAGAATTTTGTCCCGAGGTCAAGCGGAAAAATAAAGCTTAAGGAGAAGACAGTGGCAAACACTTCAGAAAGATAAAGCAAGTAGTAAATGAAAAATGCCCACCAGATTCTGAAGTTAAGAAGTTAGTTATAATATAAGAAATCATTTTAGTTAAATTACAAAGAAAAATAATATGAAGAAAGTCATACTCTGGATTAAGAAGTGAATGGTAAATGAAAAAAGGAAAGAAATAGAGTCTTCCCTTTCAACGACTTGGGCAGTAAAGTGAATTGTAAGCAAGACTTACGTTTCGAAAGGAATGTAAAACCAAGAAAAATTCTTAAATGGAAAAGAAGTAAACATGTTTAATATGCTGAGAAAAAAAAGTGTAAAGTCCAACAGAAAGTGAGCATCAGCAATGAAGCAGGGTCCCAGATGGAGCAACGGGGTAACAAGAGAAATAACATAGCTGGAACTTTCATTCTTGGCAGTAAAGTGGAACATCTCTTCTTTTGAGATGTAAGGAAAAGAAGAAAGAATAGGCAGAGAAAAATAGATATGTAGGTTGATAGGTGGGTAGATGAGAGATGAGTTTGAAGGTAGTAGGAAGGAAGTTGATGTACTTCATGTCTCATAGTCTTTAGATTATCAGAGGAGAATGAGGCAAGATACTTGTCTAGGATTGAGAGAATCAGAGTGAGATATGGTTGTAAAGTAGTAAAAATTAGAATAATTGAAGTAAGAGGTAAACCCTCAATGAGGTGGATTGACATGGTAGCATCAAAAACGAACTCAAACATACCAATGATAATGAAGATACAGAACCAGGCAACATTTTGTTCTGTTATACATACAGTCTCCTTGAATCAGAGTTGGATTGATAGCAACTAACAATAACAACAAAGAGAACTGTCTGCAGGGCAGTAAAAGGAATTAAAAGAATTATTGGAATTGTTTAATTGAGGACAGAAATGTTATTTGCAGATCATAAATTAATAGCATAGTTACAGAAGTTGATGTAAGATGTAATTTGGCTAGGACTTGGGTTGAAATTAGCGGTATGAATTCTGCAGCAAGACAAAGAGAAGGGAAAAAAGAAGGTGGATAATTAATCTTTATTTAGCCTGTATATGTACTGAGAAGCTTTACACATATTACCTTATTTAATCCTTGAAAGTATTGAGAGAAAGGCAGTATTTTCATTTTACTGAAGAAAAAACTAAGGTTGAGAAATCATAGTACCTTGGAAAAAGTTACAAGCTCTAAATGGCAAAAATAAGGTTTAACCTATGTCTCTCATTTTATATTTAGAGTTCTTTCAACCAAGTCACTCCAAATAAGGATTAAGAATTGTTTGAAATCATTGACTGGGAAGATAGGTAGGTAAAGTAAAGAAAGCAAGTGAAGCAAATACAGTGATTTTGAAGGAGTAGAACAGGGAAGGAAAACGGTAGTTATACTTGATTGAATAGTTAGTGCATTGATAATATAGCTATAAAAGAGCCAAACAAAACCCATTGCCATTAAGGAGATTTTCCATTCAAAGTGACCCGATAGAGGACGTAAAAAAATACAAATCAGTAGGCTGGAAGTGGGAATTGGAAGGTTGAGATTTCAGAGATGAAAAACATCTAAGTGACAGAGTCCTGATGTGACGTCCTAAGAATCCTTCTTTAAAGTAAAAGCAACTCATGTTGAATTTCAGCAGTCAAGGAATAATGAGGTTGCAGCATCAACTGAGTTACCCATGTGATAGCTGAAATGATCCTAATATGAGAAGAATTAGATTGGTAAAGAAGATGTTGTTTTTAGGGACCATCAAGCCAGTTCTGATTCCTAGCAACCCTAGGTTGTTGTGAGGTGCTGTTAAGTAGATTCTGACTCATAGCCACCCTATGTACTGCAGAAGGAAACACTGCCCAGTCCTGCTCCATCCTCACAATTATTGCTATGTTTGAGCCCATTGTTGCAGCCACTGTGTCAGTCCATCTCTTTGAAGGTCTTCCTCTTTTTCACTGACCCTCCATTTTACTAAGCATGATGTCCTTCTCCAGGGACTGGTCCCTCCTAATAAAATGTCCAAAATGTGTGAGATGAAGTCTCACCATCCTTGCTTCTAATGAGCATTCTGGCTGTACTTCTGCCAAGACAAATTTGTTTATTCTTCTGGCAGTCCATGGTATATTCAATATTCTTTGCCAACACCATAATTCAAAGGCGTCAATCCTTCTTTGGTCTTCTGTATTCATTGTCCAGCTTTTACTTGCGTATGAGGTGATTGAAAACACCATGGCTTGGGTCAGATGCACCTAAGTCCTTAAAGTGACATCTTTGCTTTTTAACACTTTAAAGAGATCTCTTGCAGCAGATTTGTCCAGTGAAATGCCTCACCTGATTTCTTAACTGCTGCTTCCATGGGTGTTGATTGTGGGTGCAAGCAAAATGAAATCCTTGACAACTTCAATCTTTTCTCCGTTTCTCATGATGTTGCTTATTGGTCCAATTGGGAGGATTTTGGTTTTCTTTATGTTGAGGTGTAATCCATACTGAAGGCTGTGGTCTTCGATATTTATCGATAAGTGCTTCAAGTCCTATTCACTTTCAGCAAACAAAGTTGTGTCATCGGCATATAGAAGGTTGTTAATGAGACTTCCTCAAATCCTGATGCCTTGCTCTTCTTCATATAGTCCATCTTCTTGGATTATTTACTCAGCATACAGATTGACTACGTATGGTGAAAAGATACAACCCGCACATACACCTTTCCTGACTTTAAGCCACGCAATATCCTCTTGTTCTGTTCAAAGGACTGCCTCTTGGTCTAAGTACAAGCTCCTCATGAGCACAATTAAGTGTTCTGGAATTCCCATTCTTTGCAATGTTATCCACAATTCATTATGATTCACACAATTGAATGTCTTTCCATAGTTAATGAAACAAAGGTAAACATCTTTCTGGTATTCTCTGCTTTCAGCCATGATCCATCTGACATCGGCAATGATGTTCCTTGTTCCACATCCTCTTGTGAGTCCAGCTTGAATTTCTCGCAGTTCTCTGTTGATGTACTGTTGTAACTGCCTTTGAATGACCTTCAGCAAAATTTTACTTGTGTGTGATATTAATGATATTGTTCAATAATTTCTGCATTCCATTGGATCACATCTCTTTGAAATGGGCATTTATATGGATCTCTTCCAGTCAGTTGGCCAGGAAGCTGTCTTCCAGATTTGTTGGTGTAGACGAGTGAGTGCTTCCAGCACTGCATCCATTTGTTGAAACCCCATGTACGATAGGGTAAGTACTGCCCAGTCCTGTGCCATCCTTACAATCTTTGCTATGTTTGAGCTTATTGTTGCAACCACTGTGTTAATCCATCTCACTGAGGGTCTTCCTCTTTTTTGCTGACCCTCTAGTTTACCAAGCGTGATGTCCTTCTCCAGGAACTGGTCCTTTCTGATACATGTCCAAAGTATGTGAGACAAAGTCTCTCCATCCTTGCTTCCAGTGAGTACTCTGGCTGTACTTCTTCTGTTTGTTCGTCTGGTGGCCCATGGTATATTCAATATTCTTTGCCAACACCATAATTCAATTCTTCTTCATTCTTCTTTATTCATTGTCCAGCTTTCAAATGCGTACGAAGCGATTGAAAACACCGTGGCTGGGGTCAGGTGCACCTTATTCCTTAAGTGATTTCTTTGTTTTTCAACACTTTGAAGAGATCTTTTGCAGCAGATTTGCCCAATGCAATGCGTCTTTTGATTTCTTGACTGCTGCATCCATGGGTGTTGATTGTGGATGAAGTAAAATGAAATGCTTGACAACTTCAGTCCTTTCTCCATTTATCATGGTGTTGCTTATTGGTCCAGTTGTGTGAGGATTTTCATTTTCTTTATGTTGAAATGTAATCCATACTGAAGGCTGTGATCTTTGATCTTCATCAGTAAGTGCTTCAAGTCCTATTCACTTTCAGCAAGCAAGGTTGTGTCATCTGCATAGCTCAGGTTGTTAATGAGTTTTCCTCCAATCCTGATGTCACATTCTTCATACAGTCCAGCTTCTTGGAGAAGATGAGAACCTCATAAACGAGATATCAAAGAGACAAAGGTTGAAGTCCCCATGTGACTGTTGGAAAGGTACTATTCCTTTCTGGGTTTTTGGTTTTGTTTGCTTCTATTTTATTTTTAATTTTATTGTGTTTTAAGTAAAAGTTTACAGCACATATTAGTTTTTCATTCAAAAATTTATACACAAATTGTTTTGTGACATTGGTTGCATTCCCCGCAATGTGTCAGCCCTCTCCCCCATTCCACCCTGGGTTTTCCATTTCCATTCATCCAGTTTTCCTGTCCCTTTTGCTTTTTTGTCTTTGCTTTTGGGCAAAGGTGTTGCCCATTTGGTCTCATACTTAACTGAACTAAGAAACACATTCCTCAAGTGTGTTATTGTTTGTTGTATAGTCCTGTCTAATCTTTGGCTGAAAGGTGGACTTTGAGAGTGGCTTCAGCTCTGAGTTAGCAGTGTTTCTGGGGGCCTTTGTCTCAGGGGTTCCTCCAGTCTCTGTCAGACCAGTAAGTCTGTTTTTTTGTTTTTTTGTGTGTGTGTGAATCTGAATTTTGTTCTACATTTTTCTCCCACTGCATCTAGGACCCGCTATTGTGATCCCTGTCAGAGTGGTAGGTGGTGGTTACTGAGCACCATCTACTTCTTCTGGGCTCAGGCTGGTGGAGGCTCCGGTTCATGTGGTCATCAGTCCTTTGGACTAATATTTTCCTTGTGTCTTTGGTTTTCTTCATTCTCTTATGCTCCAAACTTGATGTGACCAATAGATGTATCTTACATGTATGCTTACAAGCTTTTAAGACCCCAGAATCTAATCATCAAAATAGGATATAGAACATTATCTTTATGAACTATGCTATGCCAATTGACCTAGATGTCCCCTGAGATCATGGTCCCCAGCCCTCAGCCCTGTTAACTTGGTCCCTCAAGGTGTTTGGACGTACCTATGAAGATTCTATGGCTTTGCCTTTGTCAAGTTGTGCTGACTTTCCTTGTATTGCGTCTTGTCTTTCCTTTCACCACAGTTAACACTTACCTACTATTTAGCTATTGATTCCTCTCGCCACCCCTCCCCGCCCCGTAACCATCAAAGATTATTTTTTCTGTGTGCAAACATTTTCATGAGTTTTTATAATAGTGGTCTCATACAATATTTGTCTTTTTGTGATTAACTTATTTCACTCAGCATAATGCCCTCCAGATTCATCCATTTTGTGAGATTTTTCACAGATTCACCATTGTTCTTTATCATTGCGTAGTATACAATTGTGTGTGTACCATAATTTGTTTATCCATTCATCTGTTGATGGGCTTTTAGGTTGTTTCCATCTTTTTGCTATTGTGAATAATGTTGCAATGAACATGGGTGTGCGTATGTCTATTCATGTGAAGGCTCTTATTTTTCTAGGATATATTCCTAGGAGTGGGATTGCTGGATCGTACGGTATTTCAATTCTAGCTTTTTAAGAAGGTGCCATATTGTTTTCCAAAATGGTTGCACAGTATTTCATTCTCACAAACAGTGATTAAGAGTTCCAATCTCCCCGCAGCCTCTCCAACATTTTTAATTTTCTGTTTTTAGATTCTTTTCAGTAATGTTGCGGTGCGATGGTATCTCATAGTGGTTTTGATTTGCATTTCTCTAATGGCTAATGATGGTGAATATTGCCTCATGTGTCTCTTAACTACCTGAATGTCTCCTTTGGTGAAGTGTCTGTTCATATCCTTTGCCAATTTTTTAATTGAATTATTTGTCTTTTTGTTGTTGAGGTGTTGAAGTATTCTATAGATTTTACAGATTAGACCCTTATCGGATATGTCATAGCTAAAAATTTTTCCCAGTCTGTAGGTTCTCTTTTTACTCTTTTGGAGAAGTCTTTTGATGAGCTTAAGTGTTTAATTTTTAGGAGCTCCCAGTTATCTAGCTTATCTTCTGGAGTTTGTGTGTTGTTAGTATGGTTTGTATCCTGTTAATGCTGTGTATTAGGGCCTCTAGTGTTGATCCTATTTTTCGTTGCCTGATCTTTATAGTTTTCAGTTTTATGTTTGGGTTTTTGATCCATTTTGAGTTACTTTTGTGTATGTTGTGAAGTATGGGTCTTCTTTCATTTTTTTACAGACAGACATCCAGTTTTGCCAGCATCATTTGTTAAAAACATGTCTTTTCCCCATTTAATGAACTTTGGTCCTTCGTCAAAGAAAACCTGACCATGGGTGGATGGATTTACACCTGGGTTCTTGACTCAGTTCCATTGATCTTTGTGTCTGTACTTGGACTAGTACCAGGCTGTTTTGTCTACTGTGGCTGCATAGTAGTTTCTGAGATGAGGTAGTGTGAGGTCTCCTACATTGTTCTTTTTCTTCAATAATGTTTTCCTTATCCAGGGCCTCTTTCTTTTCTATGTAAAGTTGGTGATTAGTTTTTCCATCTCATTAAAGAATGCTGTTGGTATTTGGATAGAAATTGTATTATATCTGTAAATCACTTTGGGTAGAATTAATATTCTCACAATATTGAGTCTTCCTGTCCGTGAACATGGTATGTTTTTCCATTTATGTAGGTCTCTCTTGGTTTCTAGCAATAGAGTTTTGTAATTTTCTTTGTATAAGTCTTTTACTTCCCTGGTTAAATTTATTCCTAAGTGTTTTATCTTTCTAGGGGCTACAGTGTGATTGATCATTTTTGTGTGTAGCCTTTCTAGCCATGATCTTGTAATTCCCACCCAAGTGATTGGACAGGACTCTGTGATAGGGTAATTGTAACACATCAGAGGGATTGGTTGGTTTTGCTATCTCGCTGGCTTGAAATGAGCTACCCCAGAGGTGAGAAAGAAGAGAAGACCCCACAACCTGCAAAGAAGAGCGAGTGGGTCATTTGGATCCAGGATCCCTGTGCTGAGAAGCTCCTGGAAGCAGGAGACCAAGAGAGAGACCCAGCCATAACGATGAGAAGCAGTGACAGGAGAGACCCACAGGAAAGACCTCCAGGAGACTGCACAGTGGGCTTTACAGTCCATGGAGCAAGAAAGCTGAGTGCCTTTGGGTAGAGACTGAGGGCCATGGAGAGGTGTGCCTGTAAGCACGACTGGGAAAAGGCTCTCCTGATGGAAGAACTGTATCCTTGAGTGTTCCTGAGCCTGAAATGTTTAATCCATTACTTCTCTAATAAGCCCCACAATCATGAGTATGGCCTGTGAGTTCTGCGTGGCCATTGCAATGAATTATTGAACCCAGCAGAGAAGCAGAGAGTGCCATGGGAGGGACGGTCAGTGTCTTAGTTATCTAGTGCTGCTGTAACAGAAATACCACAAGTAGATGGCTTTAACAAGCAGAAGTTTATCCTCTCACAGTCTAGTAGGCTAGAAGTCCAAATTTAGGATACCGGCTCCAGGGGAAGGCTTGTTCCCATTCTCAGGGGAAATGCTTTCAGTCTCTCTTCATTGAGAATAATAATGGCTGTTGGTTTTGTATTAAAAATAAATAAATAAATAAAAATAACCTGTTGCCATCGAGTGGTTCTAACTCATAGCAACCCTACAGAACAGAATAGAACTACTCTATAGGGTTTCTGAGGAGTGACTGGTGGATTTAAACTGCCAACTTTTTGGTTAACAGCCAAGCTCGTAACCACTTGTATAGATGCCCTTTATTATGTTGAGGAATTTCCCCTCTATTCCTATTTTATTGAGAGTTTCTATCAGGTATGAATGTTGGACTTTATCAAAATGCCTTTTCTGTGTCAACTGAGATGCTCATATGATTCTTTTTTTCTGTTTATGTGGTGGATTACATTGATTGATTTTCTAATGTTGAATCATCCGGCATACCTGGTATGAATCCCACTTGGTTGTGGTGTAGTATTATTATTATTATTTTATATGATGCTGAATTCTATTGGCAAGAGTTTTGTTGAGAATTTTTGCATCTATATTCATGAGAGATATTGATCTGTTATTTTCTTTTTTTGTGGTATCTTTGCTTGGCTTTGGTATCAAGGTTATGCTGGCTTCATAGAATGAATTCAGGAGTATTCCTTCCTTTGCTATTCTCTGAAATAGTTTGAGTAATACTGATGTGAGCTTTTCTCTAAATTTTTTGTAGAATTCTCCAGTGAAGCCGTCCATGCCAAGGCTTTTAATTGTTGGGAGGTTTTTTTATTACCTTTTCAATCTCTTCTCTTCTTATATAGGTCTGTTCGGATTTTCTGTCTCAGCTTGTGTTAGTTTAGGTAGGTAATGTGCTTCTAGAAATTTGTCCATTTCCTCTAGGTTCTCAAATTTGTTGGAGTGCAGGTTTTCGTAGTGTTCTGTTATGATCCTTTTTATTTCAGCCTGGTCTGTTGTAAGGCCACCATCTCATTTCTTATTTGGGTTATTTGCTTCCTCTCCTGTTTTTCTTTTATGAGTTTGGCCAAAGGTTTGTCAATTTTATTGATCTTTTTAAAGAACTAACTTTTGGTTTTGTTGCTTCTTTCTCTTGTTTTTCTGTTCTCTATTTCATTTATTTTTGCTCTATTCTTTATTATTTCCTTTCTTCTGGTGCCTGTGTGCTTCTTTTGCTGTTCACTTTCTATTTGCTCAAGTTGTAGGGCTAATGTTTTGATTTTGGTCCCTTCTTCTTTTTTGATGTGTGTGTTTATTGCTGTTAATTGAACTCTGAGCACTGTCTTTGCTGTATCTCAAAGGTTTTGGTATGATGTGCTTTCATTGTCATTTGATTCTAGGAATTTTTTTATGCCCTCTTTAATTTCTTCTATTACCCAGATGTTTTTAAGCAAGGTGTTATTCACTTTCCATGTATTTGATTTTTTTTTTCTTACTCTTTCTGTTATTGATTTCTACTTTATGGCATTGTGATCAGAAAGAATGCTTTGTATTATTTCAACGTTTTGGATTTTATTGAGGGTTGCTTTGTGGCCTAAAAGGTGATCTATTCTGGAGAATGTTCCATGTGTGTTTGAAAAGAATATGTACTTTTGCTGCTGTTAGGGAGAGTGTTCTATATGTGTCTATGAGATCAAGTTGGTTGATTTGGCCTTTAGATCTTC
Organism: Trichechus manatus latirostris; assembly: GCF_000243295.1. Lineage (NCBI taxonomy): Eukaryota > Metazoa > Chordata > Mammalia > Sirenia > Trichechidae > Trichechus > Trichechus manatus. The sequence continues at coordinate 1,673,554 of NW_004444037.1, read as the reverse complement.
TGCATCTCTGTTGAGTTTCTTTCTAGATGTCCTGTCCTTTACCAAGAATGGTTTGTTGAAGTCTCTTGCTATTATTATGGAACTGTCTGATTTTCTTTTCAGTGCTGTTAGAGTTTGTTTTATGTATTTTGGAGCCCTGTTTGCTATGAGTCTGAATCCACTAGATGAAAATAGGTTTTCTTTTTCTGATCTTTGGTGTCTTCTTGGTGGATTGTCCTTTTACTCATTATATAATGTCCTTCCTTGTCTTTTATGGTTGATTTTGCCTTAAAATCTGTTTTATCTGACATCAGTATTGCCACTCCTGCCTTTATTTGGTTCCTGTTTGCTTGATATATTCTTTTTCCATCCTTTGAGTCTCTCTGAGTTTTGAGAGACAAAAGCCTAAAGAGAAGAAGAGTTTTATTTTATGGTTTGATTTTAATGAGCCTTTACTTTCAATCAAATTTCTACTCCCAGTTAAGTTTGCATTAAACTATTACATAATTGCACTTTTTAATAATCCTTTAATAAGAATTGTGTAAACCTGGAACATTTCTTCAGCATTAATAAGCAACTTATTAATCTCTTTATCACTTTGGATAGCAATGATTAAAGCAGGATGACTTACTTCAGTGGAAAATTGGAAAATATCCTTTCTCTGGTGTCTTGGTCTCCTTTTATTTGAAGTAGAGACTAATAGAAGAGATTAACTCTGCAGAATTTATAGTTTTGCATTATTAAGCTTAACTTCTTTTTTTTAAAGTGTGTTATAATTGTGCTTCTACAGATCATAGACAAATAGTTTTACTATAGGGATTTATGCTAAATCGGATTAGTGGGAAGGAATAAAATCACTGTTTTTAATTCCAGTACTTCCCATTATTATTAGAGAAGAAGATGATTTCTCTAGTGAGTGTCAATGATCTGAAAAGCATTTTTATATCATTCAGTAGAATCAGAAAAAGAAAATGCTAAAACCAATAACAAAAGTCAATGTAGGGCCCTAAAAAGGGATTTCTGTATAGAAGAATAAACCCTAAGTATGTGCCAGATGCAATCTATGACTACAGATCAATTACTTATCTCCAAGTATGTGTGTTTCAGACTCAGAACACATGACTTTAACACAGTTATTTTTTTCATCATCATCACCTATTAGTCCCTTCTGTAAGTCAGCTTCTATTACCGCTAATGTGAAAGAGAATATTACAAATTAATATAGAAGATGGCACTTATAATGGGAAAGTTTTATCTTTAACAATCAGAGAACACATTTATAGCATCTTTCCTTAGGCCAAGAAGATGCTCTTAAATTTTAATCTGTTAATAATTCTGATGTATGCCCTACAGGTTCATTTTTGTCCTTTGAATTTCTTCATTTTGTGACAGTTTTATTTAGTATATTTTCCAAAGAAGCTATAGTAGGATTATTTCATATCACCACTCTTTCAAATACTTCTTTTTCTGGATTTTGTTTAGATTCCTTTCTGTTGCTAATGACTGGGTTGGTTGAAAAAGAAGCAAATTGGTGAATTAATGAGCATAAAAGCAAATTTAGAGATGTTCAATTTTCTTCTTATCAAAAAACGCAATGACAGTAAAAAATAAGTACTTTGTGTTTAAAAAATTCAATTTCAGCTCATGTAAACATTTTCAGTCTCTTATTTCAGTTATAACTGATTCAGTTTATGAAACAGTTACTAGTGAAGAAGTACTTATTTTTTAATTATTTAATACCATTTCATAAAATTCTAGAATTAAAAAGAAAAAAATCACATTAAATATTACTGAGGTCAGCTGCTTTACTTTTGGATGGGTAATCTAAGATCCTTAAAAATTAAAATTACTTGTCCTAGGTCAAGTAATAGTGGAACAGAAACTCATGCCATTAAATCATACACATTTATACTTTCAACACATGTATGTGTACTGTTAAGAGTCCAACTGAAAAAAAATAAAATAAGCTTTATGATTAGTGTATCATCTGTAATGCTCAGAAGTCTGACTAAAGTGGTTTAACCAAATAAAATCTTACGTTTTTTAGATGAATAAGAAACCATCTCTAGCATATAGTGTTAATTCTCATGGTGTCCTCATAGTCTCAAAAAAGCTTCCCAATTTTCTTCCATCTAAGTTTCAGGCAGGAAGAAGAAGAAACAGTAAGGAGGAAAGATAACATCTATAGTATTCTATACTATAGTATCTATAGTTGGAAAGCAAAACATTCCCAGAAGTCTTTATGAGACTTCCACTTGAATCTTATTGGCCGTATATGACTGTAAGCAAGGACGGGACAGATACTTTTTTTTTTAAGATAAACACATTACCACACTTTTTAATTTATTTTTTAAGATGATATTTTATTGTGTTTACACAGATGATTAGGTTCACATTCAACAATTTCTACACAAATTGTTCAGTGACATAAGTTACATTCTTCCCAATGCATGAACATTCTCATTATTTCCATTCTGAATGTTCTGTTTCCAGTAATCTAGTTTCTGTGCCCACTTACCTTCTCATTTTTTTTTAAGTAATTGTTGATGTTTTTGTTTTATATAGATGATTTTTTAAAAAAGTGCAGTACTCACGGATGGTATTCTTTATTTTGTGAGCCAATCTATTTTATAGCTATAAGGTAACCTCAGGGAATAGTTTCGGTTCAAGACTTAAAGAGTATCTCAGGGCAATAGTCTCAGGGAGTCCTTTAGTCTCAACTGGTCCAGTACATTACCAATATTTTTTAAAAAATCAGTATTTTCTTAATAAGGAAAAAGAGGAAATGTATATTGAGTAAGTATCTAGCAGTGTCTGCTACAACTGACTTAAGTGGGAAAGGAACTTAGTACAGGATATTATGTAGCTATCAGTATCTCTGGGATGAGCAAAGCATCAGGCTCAAAGCAACAGGATCAGGAATGACAGCCAGCCAAACCTCAGGGTCATTCTAATACAAACACCATTCCCAATACTGCTTGGCAGCCACATTTCATGATGTGAGAACTTTATGCTATCCACTCTACCACTGCTTTCCTCAATGTAGACCCCAGGATGCCTAAAACAAAGTTTATTTTCTTGCAATTATGCTTTTTCACATGGCTTATCTACAAAACTTATCTCCCTGCAAGTTTAACCTAATAAGTTCAGTCAAACTTGGTTGCCAATGACTGAAGACAATCTGAAATTATCTTGATGTTACTACTTCCACTGATATTTTCATGTCACAGTTTCCTTCAGTGATTTTATGCAAGGAAATTAGTGATACAGAAATTTTAGGTTCCATTGCACTGCATAATGAGGAGATACTTTGGAAGACAGAGCTTTTGTAAAGTCCTTGAAAACACCTTAACCAGGGAATTAACTTTGGTGATGTGACCTAACGGCATGGAGAGAGCATGTGGTGTTTGGCTTATGGAAGCTTATCAGAAGTTTCAGATGAATGTCCAGGCACCACAACTAATATAATGTGATCTTGGTCAAGTATCACCAAGCAGAGTCTTCAAAGGTACAATGGGGGAAAGTAAGTTCTCTTCAAAGTGTTGCCCTGAAAGTTAATAACAATTATATATGTGACAAACTTGAAAGGGTCACATGTCCTTTGCCTGGTATATTTTAGTAGTAAAAGATAAAGCAGAAGGTAAGTTACAAAATAAGTATTCACCTTCCTTTAAAAGACAGGTCTGTTAGGGTCCTGAGCTTTGTTTTAAATACTTGCGTGCTTCCTCCTGATATCCTTGCTGAAACTATTTAACATTTCTGGATTTCAATTTCCTCATAAAGATAGAATTACTTGCTTCTTGTTATCACAAAAGGGATGTGGTAAAATACACATTTAAAAAGTTAAAAAAAGAAAACCTACTAGTATTCTAGATGCAGAGTATAAAAGGGGATTCAGAGTGGGAAGGGAAAAGCACAAAACCAGGAGAACAGAACCAAACACAATTAGACAAATCATAAAGGTTAAGGATATACACTGGAAAAGACTGGTGAGTGAGAAATTGGAAAAGGGAAAATTCTGTAGAACCTTGAAGAGGAACACCAGTGACTTTAACATCAGGCAAAGAACACAGCAGTAGAGCGGGTCAACATCTCCACTCTATTACAGGCATAGATGGTCCTAAGTGACGGAAGGAACAAACAGTGTGAACAACCATTATTTGGCTGTTTTCAGTTGACGGTAAACAAATCAAATATGCTATCTTTGCCGTATCATACAATTCCCGTTTGATGGCTTTTCCCATCACCTCCTTCACCTAATTCATAAAATAGAGGTCACATCGAAAGGAATGTAGTCAGCGTAGGTCTTCATACTTCATCATGCTACCATCATACTACTATCTTGCCAAATATTTTAGCTTCCATTTTATTCTGCCCCTCATCTTCTGTAACTCCTAACTTCAAGGGCTGAATGTCTTGGATTCTCCTTTTTCTGCTTTGAATCTATCAGATCAAAGTCTGAGCTTTTAGGACACCAGCATTGTCACAAGGCCTTGTGTGTGTGACCCAACCCAAGAGATACTTTTGCGTATACTATGGAAAACAATTGATTGGAAGGGGAAGATTTCTATTGATTTGAGAGGGCCGCTGTGTCAGAATTCAGTTGTAAGCTTCTTGATGTTTTTACAGCTTTACAGGCAGAAATGTAATTTACATTTACAAGCAGTAATTTGTTTATTTGGTGTTTGTTAGCTCTTTTGTTGAGTGTCTACTATGTGTTTGATGCTGTTAAGTCATCAAATATACCATCTTTTCAAATTTTGATAGCAATTCTATGATATGGATGTTTCCCTTTTGAATATGAGGAAACTGAGATTCAAAGAAGATAAGTAACTAGACCACAATTACACAGATACTACCTGGAGGAGTCAGGGTTTAAACGCATGTGTTTGTGACACCAACATTTTTGTAGCTAATGAGTACATTATTCTGCCATTTAGAATGTCTTTTCCATCAACAGCCAAAATAAGAAAACAAAATCAAATACTTCAAGGAAGATGTAACCAGGTAACTTGTAGGAGAAAAACATTCCTTCTCTATATTTCTGGTAAAAGCATGACATCAAACAGAACAAACAAAACAAATAAATAATAACAAACAAAAAACTCTCTGGCATGTAGGCAACTTCAATTATTAATTGAGATTAGACAACAGGATAGATAGTTTTAGCTACAGATTCAACTAATATCATTTGAGATGCATTGTACTAAGAACTCTGAAATCCAAACTCAATCATTAAAAAAATAGTTCTATCGCCTCACACCCACTAGGATGGCTATTATCAGAAGAGTGGAAAATAACAAGTGTCAGTGAGGATGTGGTAAAATTGGAACCCTGATCATAGCTAGTGGAATGTATAATGGTGCAATCACTCTGGAAAAGTTTGACGGTTCCTCTAAAAGTTAAACATAGAATTACCATAAAACCAGCAAGTCCACTACTTACTATGTACTCAAAAGACTTGAAAGCAAAGACTCAAGTAGATACTGGTATACCATTGTACATTTTATTGCAGCATTATTCACAATAGTCAAAAGTTGGAAACAACCCAAATGTCCATCCACAGATGGACATATTATTCAGCTATAAAGAGAAATGAAGTTCTGATACATGGTATGGCATGAATCAATCTTGAAAACATTATGCTAAGTGAAATAAGTTGGACACAAAAAGACAAACATTGTACGATTCCACATATATGAAATATCTAGAATAGGCAAACACATAAAATCTAAAAGTTTATTATTAGTGTTTACCAAAGACTACAGGGAGTAAGGTTTGGAGAGTTATTGCTTAAATTGTACTGAGTTTCTACTTGGGGTGATGAAAAACTTCTGGAAATGGACAGTGGTGATAGTTGCACAACAAGGTGAATGTAATTAATATCACTGAATTATACACTCAGAAACTGTTAAAGTGAATATTTTGTTATATATATTTTACCAAAATAAAATTAAAGCAGAACAAAAAGCGGTTATTTCTCAGGAAGAATCCTGGTAAGAGAGCAGCATATTGGTATAAGGGATATTTAGTTTAATAAATAAAAGGAATCTTCTCAAGCTTTGACTCTTCTCATCTGACTCAAGCATGCTAAAGATTATCCTTTAAACGTTGCAGCTAGTATCTAAGGCAGGTTAAAGACTTCACTACATTCTTAAACCATAATTGTTTCTAAATTTGCCTTTTTAAATATCCCCTGAAGAGCTGTGTCTGTCTCCTGATGCACAGTCTAGTGATTCCATTAACTAGTCCCACAAAGTGCATGAGAAAGCAGGAGGTAAACTGCTCCACGCCATGTCCCGGAATCATTTTGCATCATATTGAGGCTACCTGACTCTACCAATGAACAAGATGCTCAAAAGATTTCTCAGCCTTTGACATTTGCAGAAGCTACAGAACAGCTGAAGGCCGGTGTGTCATTAACAGATGAGATCCATTCAAGTACCTCATCCTCCTATTCTACCCAGCTTAATTGGCATGTCAGCCTATGGATCCATCCTGTGATAAAAGGCCAAATGTCTACTGATTCTCCCAGCCTGACTGGTGAGTTTTAAGGGGCTCTGGAGTTGCTTATAGACAACGAGACCATTCAGCGAACCTTGCTATTGAAGTTTATAATGCACCAGACTGAGTCTAGGGAAGAACATTTCCACATGTATTATTCTAGTTGTTAGATGCAACTATGAAAAGAGTAATGGAGGCAATGTGGGGCCACCAGCTTATGTAGTGCTTTTTTTTTTTTTTTTTAAGAATCAAGTTACTAAGTGTTACATTCAATAATATCTAAACATTCTTGGGTAAGGAAAGACCTCATATAATGAAACAAGAAATAATTTTGAATACAGTTCTGGAGGAAAAAATACAACATTCTTGATAATCAGGTTTTGTTTTTAGGTTTTTTGGGGGGCAGGGCTTATTTATGTCTTTATTTGTTCTTTTGGCCACGATAGAGCACGTGCACTCTCCCAGCCAGTGTGCCCTCCCTGGCACTACTTTGTGTTGTGTGTGTTCTGCAGTGTCTGCTGTTGAATCTGCCATGCTGGTAAACTGTTTGGATCCATGATGTCTGGCAAAAGACACATAAGTAATAGGGCTGAACTGCTAAATGAAAGCAAAGGAAGTTTATGAAGTGAGATGTTAAGCAGAAGTTAATCATGGTGGGAAACATTTCAAAGAATGGACAAGAAGGTAAAGATAAGCAGGATTGCTGGAAACCTTATGATGTTATGAAAGACATCATAAACATCATAGATACCTCTGCAACTCCAGAGGTAGTTGGAGCCTGTCATAAGTCTAGGGAACTAAAGAAAAGGGTGAATGAGCGCCAGTGAGAGACGCTAGGATTGCATTGCCGTACAGACGATAACATAATGTCTCCAGGTAGCCTTGATTCAGTCACTTCTCCCATTTGTAGGCATTTATCTTTTTACTTAGTGAAGTCTGTGCGTGTAGGTGTACTTATGTATTTCTTTTGAGAAATTGTTGATTGTTATTTACCCAATGAACCTCTTATCTAGGGCCTTTTAATCCACTACTTTTGTCTACTATTCTCTTTCCCTGACTTACTTTCCAGTCACACTGAGTTGTTGATTGTTACCTAAACATGCTTTCTCTTTTTATGTCTTTTCTAATGCGGTTTTGTCAGCTAGTATGCCCTTTCTCTCATCTTATTCCCCTTACTGCCTCATTCCTGAAGCCTTTTCTGGTGTTCCCAGTCGAAAGTAATCTCTTCCTTCTGCAAAGTCCTTTAACACTGTGTATCTCCCTGACAGAATTCACATTTTACCTTATATCATTGTTGACTACATGTATCTTATATCCTCTACTCTAGAAAAAGTTTCTTGAGTTCCCACCCTTACTATGAGACTGTTTTATTAATCTAGTCATGATTTCTATCGTGTCATTAGAAAAAATTTATATAAGAGGTAAAGAATGGATATTATGCATTTTTTTTTTTAACATTTTCTGTACTACATTTCTAAAAATGATGTAATGATATTCTGAAATGTGTATTTGTGTAGTGATAATAAAATAAGAAACAGCTTAAAGGGAGGGAATATATAGTTAGTAAATTCTGGGTGCATAGAATAAAATAAGATTTCTAGTAGGAATTCAATAAAACTTAAGTTATTCTTCATTATATTTACTAGTGAATTAATTGGAGAGATACAAATTATAAGATGTTTGTGGAAGAGTTACTCAAAAATTATAATATGCAGTGCAATGGCTTATTACTAGGGACATAATAAGCTACCTCAGGTCCTCACAGCAACCATGAAAGATAGATATTATTTTTTCAGTTTATATAATAAAACCAAAGTAAATTACTTGCTCAAGGGCATGAAGCTAGTAAGCATAGCCAACCATTCCAAAGCCTGGCCTTAAGAATGCCAATCTTCAGAACTAACAAAAGAAGTTTAAGAAAGAGATAAAGATGAGGTGGCTGCTGAGGCAGAGATATTTTTCTGCTTTATTTCTCTATTTATTTACGTATTCCCTTAACAAATAGTTTTTAGTCCTTATTATGTATGAAACGAGCCCTGGTGGTGCAGTAGGTTAAACACTTGGCTGCTAAATGAAAGGTTGCTGGTCTGAACTCACCAGTCGCTCCACAGGAGAAAGATGTGGCAGACTAAAGATTTACAGCCTTGGAAAGCCTGTGGGGCAGTTCTACTCCATCCTATAAAGTCACTATGAGTTGGCATCAACTCAATGGCAATGAGTTTGGTTTTTTGTTTTGATTATGTATGAAGCACTGTTCTAGATGCTGAGATGCAGCAGTAAACAAATATATTTGGTCACAAAATGGCTGCCAGATCTCTAGCCATCACGACTTCTAGGCAATTGTATGGGAAAGGCAAAGGTTATATCCTAGACTACTCTTCAGCTTTCCCTTTCAAAGGGGTTTTGCTGGAAATCATACCCTAAACTTTTCCTTATAGCTCACTGGCCAGTACTTAGTCACGCACAGCTACTCCTAACTGCAGGGCAGACTAAGGTATGTAGTTTTCAGTTACTCATATTAATAGTGCAACAAATTTAGGGCTATATTGGTAGAGAAGAAAGGCAGAAAGGATACTAGGTAGACAACTAGCTATCTCTGACACTGCTCCCAAAAACCTTATCCACATAGTAGCCAAAATGATTTGTTGTTATTTTCTGGCTATAAATTAATTTAGCCCAGTATCTAAAAAGAGTATCCAGCACATAGTTAAATGTGTCTGTCTTTCCTTCTCTACTTACTCCTTTTTATCTCCTCTTTCAGTATCCTTCAAGTTCATCATAACTGTATGAACAAGAGCATGATCATTCTATTTTACTCACAATTCTCCTTTTGCATATGCATATCTCAGCATTACCAAGGGCAAACTAAGAGGTACACGAGAAATATTAATTATAGGAGGAAGGAAACTAAAAGAATGAAAGAAAAAAAATTGATACACCAATGAAGAAGTCTATTTATGTTAAATTTAAATAATAGCCAACGTATAGAAAAATATTTATTTTCAGTTGTTTGGGTCATTCGGAAGAGTTAGAGAAGTGCTTTGTAATCAGTATAATTAACTAATTTACCAGTTCTTCTCAAAGAGGGAGGTAAATGAAGGATTACTCCATTTCCTGAATTACTCATCATTTTAGAAAACAAAAATGGCTTGGAAAGTGGCTAGAATAAGAAAAGTTGTCTTCAAAAGCGAATACCATAATAGCCGTTTAGGGAACAGGAAATCTAAAAGTATTGAAAGTCTTTTGATGTTTGAGTTAATATCTCTCAGCAGCTGTTTCACTTTGTTTTGAGAAAACAGCTGAAAGCTCACAGGTTTAAGAGAAAAAATTCAGGAGAAAAAATAGAACCAAGTAGACAAGATGTGTTGATCATTAGCAGCCAGCATAGTTTATAGTGTGTATTTTAAAATGCATTTAATTAAGCTGGTGGATCAGTGTTCCTCAGGCTTCGCTAATTAGCTAATGAAGCCCCTATCTAGTATAATTGTCTTGAACAGAGACGATTACTACAAAAATGAAACAGTTTCTGCTGAAAGAAAATTTAGTGTTTCTTAAAAATAGCAACAATTGGATAATGTAAATAAATTTGTAGGAGTGATTCAAATGGAATAACTGGCTAATGGGATTTAAGTTTGGTCAAAATATAAGAAACATTGATAGAAAGAAAAAAGTCATGCAGTATGACAGGAGTCATATATAAGTACACACACATATATGAAGTATACTCATATAATCGTATTCCTACCAACACTTCTATATTATATTGATAAGTCAATTAATTGTTTCATCAAATATCTCACTTTAAAAAAGAGAGAGAGGCTTTAAGTCAGTTCTGGACAGATATAGATATAAAAGAAAAAATAAATGTAAATTAGAACTCACTGTGAAAAAACAAAAGTTAGAAGCAAATAAACAGAACAAAATGTGGTTGTTAAGATATATTCCATAAAAATTTTTATCCTTCCAAGTTATTGGTGGCAAATCTGATTATTCTAGCCAATGTAAAGCGGGGAATCTGGCAAATTACAAAATTGACTTTTTCTGTAAATTTAAGACCAATTTAAATATTAGGAAAAGTGGAATTATAATTAATCCTAAAGCCAGACAGGAATTTCTTTGAGGGTTCTCATAAAGAGGACAATGCATAACAAACTCAGCAACATAATCATCAACATACTTTTAGAATGTTTTGGAATCAAGTCTCAGTAAATTCTTATGACATCACATTAAAGCAAAAGTGAATATTGTGGAATTAAGCCAATGTCTGTTTACCAGCTCTCCAGATATTTAGTTTAATCTAGGACTATATATTCCCCCATGAGTCTGTCAGTTTGTGGGGGCTTGTGTGTTGCTGTGAAGATGGAAGCTATGCCACTGGTATTCAAATACTGGCAGGGTCACCTATGGTGGACAGGTTTCAGAGGAGCTTCCAGACTAAGACAACCTAGGAAGAAGGACCTGGCGGATTACTTCTAAAAAAATTAGCCAGTGAAAACCTTATGAATAGCAGCGGAACATTGTATGATATAGTGCCGGAAGATGAGCCCCTCAGGTTGGAAGGCACTCAAAATATGACTGGGAAAGAGCTGCTTCCTCAAAGCAGAGTCAGCCTTAATGGCACGGTTGGAGTCAAGCCTTAAGGACCTTCATTTGCTGGTGTGGAATGACTCAAAATGAGAAGAAAACCGTTGCAAACATCTATTAATAATCAAAACATAGAATAAATGAAGTATGAAACTAGGAAAATTAGAAATCATCAAAAATGAAATGAAACTCATAAACATCCATATCCTAGGCATTAATGAACTGAAGTGGACTGGTACTGGCCATTTTGAATCAGACGATCACATGGTTTATTATGCCAGGAATGACAAATTAAACAAGAATGGCATTTCATTCATCATCAAAATGAACATTTCAACATCTATCCTGAAGTACAGTGCTGTCAGTTATAGGATAATATCTATATGCCTACAAGGAAGACAAGTTAATATGACTATTATTCAAATTTATGCACCAACCACTAAGGCTAAAGATGAAGAAATTGAAGATTTTTACCAACTTCGCAGTCTGAAATAGAGCAAACATACAATCAGGATGCATTGATAATTACTGGTGGTTGGAATGTGAAAGTTGGAAACAAAGAAGAAAGATCAGTAGTTGGAAAATATGGCCTTGGTGATAGAAACGGGGCCAGAGATTGCATGATAGAATTTTGCAAGACCAATGAATTTTTAATTGCAAATACTATTTTTCACCAACATAAATATAGACTACACACGTGGCCCTTACCGGAAGAAATACACAGGAATCAAATCGACTACGTTGTGGAAAGAGACAATGAAGAAGCTCAACATCATCAGTCTGAATAAGGCCAGGGGCCGACTGCAGAACAGACCATAAGTTGCTCATAGGCAAGTTCAAGTTGAAGCTGAAGAAAATTAGCACAAGTCCACAAGAGCCAAAGTATGACCTTGAGTACATCCCAAGTGAATTTAGAGACCATTCAAAAATAGATTTGACGCATTGAACACGAATGACCGAAGACCAGAAGGGCTGTAGAATGACATCAATGCCATCATACATAAAGAAAGGGGTCATTAAAAAGACAGGAAAGAAAGAAAATACTAAAATGGATGTCAGAAGAGACTGTTAAGGTTGCTCTTGAATGCAGAGTAGCTAAAGCTAATGGAAGAAATGAAATAAAAGTGCTGAACAGAAGATTTGAAGGGGCAGCTTGAGAAGACAAATTAAAGTATTATAATGACATGTGCAAAGACCTGGAGTTAGAAAACCAAAAGGGAAGAACACGCTCGGCATTTCTCAATCTGAAACAATTGAAGAAAACATTCAAGCCTTTAGTTGCAGTATTGAAGGATTCTATGGGCAAAATACTGAACAAGGAAGGAACCATAAAAAAAAAGATGAAAGGAACACACAGAGTCACAGTATCAAAAAGAACTGGTCAATGTTCAGTCATTTCAGGAGGTAACATATGATCAAGAACCGATGGTCTAAAGGAAAAAGTCCAAGCTCTACTGAAGACGTCGATAAAAAACAAGGCTCCAGGAACTGACCAAATACCAACTGAGATGTTTCTACAAATGAATGCAGTGCTGGAGGTGCTCACCCATCTACGCCAAGATATTTGGAAGACAGCTACCTGGCCAACTGACTGAAAGAGATCCATGTTTATGCCTACTCCAAAGAAAGGTGGTCCAGCTGAATGTGGAAATTATCCAACAGTATCATTAATATCACACACAACTAAAATTTTGCTAAAGATCATTCAAAGGCAATTGCAGCAGTACATTAACAGGGAACTACCAGAAATTCAAGCCAGATTCAGAGGAGAACATGGAACAAGGTATGCCATTGCTGCTGTCAGATAGATCTTGGCTGAAAGTAGAGAATACCAGAAAGATGTTTACATGTGTTTCATTAACTTTCGACTGTGTGGACCATAACACATTATGGATAACATTGTGAAGAATAGGAATTACAGAACATTTAACTATGCTCATGAGGAACCTGTACATAGACGAAGAGGCAGTCATTCAGACAGGACAAGGGGATACTGTGTGGTTTAAAATCAGGAAAGATGTGTGTCAGGGTTGTATCCTTTCACCATACTTATTCAATCTGTCTGCTGAGAAACAATCCAAGAAGCTGGACTATATGAAGAAGGATTGGAGGAAGACTCATTAACAATCTTTAATATGCATGTGACATAACATTGCTTGCTGAAAGTGAAGAGGACTTGAAGCATTGACTGCTGAAGATCAAGGATTACAGCCTTCAGTATGGATTACACCTCAGCATAAAGAAAACAGAAATCCTCACAAATGAACAAATGAGTGACACCATGATAAACAGAGAAAAGATTGAAGTTGTCAAAGATTTCATTTTATCTGGATCCACAATCAAAGCCCATGGAACTAGCAGTCCAGAAATCAAATGACATATTTCATTAGGAAAATGTGCTGCAAAGGACCTCACTGAAGTACTGAAAAGCAAAGATATCACTTTAAGGACTAAGGTGGATGTGCCCCAAGCCATGGTGTTTTCAGTTGCCTCATATGCACGTGAAAGCTGGACAAGGAATAAGGGAGACTGAAGAAGAGTTGATGCCTTTGGATTATGGTGTTGATGAAGAATATTGAATATACCATGGACTGCCAAAAGGACGAACAAATCTGTCTTGGAAGAAGTAAAGCCCAGGATGCTTATCGGAAGCGAGGATGGACAGATTTTGTCTCACAAACTTTGGACATGTTATCAGGAGGGATCAGTCCCTGGAGAAGGACATCATGCTTGGCAAAGTAGAATGTCAGCGAAAAAGAGGAAGACCCTCAACGAGATGGATTGACACAGTGGCTGAAACAATGAATTCAAGCATAACAACTATTGTGAGGATGGCACAGGACCGGGCTATGTTTTGTTCTGTTGTACATAGGGTCACTGTGAGTCGGAACTGTCTCAGTGGCACCTAACAACAACAACAATAGGACTGTATTTTAGACTATTAGGGGAACAAATGAACTGCACCTCCTGAAAACAATCCACCCACAGGCTTTGGTCCTCTCAGCCTATTTATGTTTTCAGAGATAGTTGACAATGGATAGAGTATACTGACAATCTATAAATTTATCCTTCTATTCACTAGTAATAAATAAATTAGAAGATTTTTATCTGAGTTGTCAAGTTTATTCACAGCCTAATATTTTGCTTACTGAGTTTCTTAAGGATCCTTATAAAATAGAGAAGTAAATGAACTAATGATTAGCTTTAGGGAAGGAAGGGGTTAGCAAAAGCCTACCTTTATTAATAGCTAGCCAAGACAAGAGCCATCAGCTAAGTCATAAGCCTTTTATTTGTAAAATAAAAATTCGGGTATAATCTACTAGTCTGCATGTTAAGATATTAGCACTTGTACAAAATTGGGCCATAGTGAATGATTTTCAATGAAACACTCAATTCGAGGCTCTTGCTATCAACATATATATATATTTTTTAATGGAAAAAGGCACACAACCAAGAAGAGACATATTCAGTATACTTCTAGATATTGCTAGAGCTAATTGGCTGTTGAATAGTTTAAAAAGAATCTTTATTATTATGATTTGTAGCTTTATTCCTGATTGTGTGTTCTTGCAGTTGTTCTCTTTTCCACAACAGATAAGTTATAAAAGGTGATAAAGCATATGTGGAATGTCAGTGTAGCTTGGTTAATCCCAATTTATACTGATCAAAAAAGGTATAGATTTGCATATTAGGATTATAATATAGAATAGCACAAAATTAACTGAAAGTTAGAAAATATGAATGAGTGAATTATTTTTTACTGTGACTGTAGAAAGGTAATGGTAGAGGAGTCATGGAAATATTGTGTTAAGGTGTCAAAGTAGAACTGTGCTCCATAGGATTTTCAGTGGCTGACTTTTCAGAAGTATATCACAAGGCCTTACTTCTCAGGCACCTCTGGGTGGATGTGAACCTCCAGTCTTTGAGGTAACAGCCAAGCATGTTAACTGTTGGCACCACCTGGGGGCTCCAAACAGTTCATAGGCTCTTTTCATTTCTGTTAGTAACCTCCTGTATTAACTTTCTTCAGGTCCCAGCTTAGATATAATGTTCTAACACTTCAAGTATGTTTCTGTCACTATCCTCAACTCCCTTTCTTTACCGTCCTACCAGCATGTGGACAACTACTTACGTCTTCTACGTCCGCACACTTCTGGAGAAATTCCTACAGTTGTGCCCAACTGTTCCATTGTGTTGCCTTGGTCGGTTCTCTCCAGGTCTCCAGAGCATTTGTTTTTAGGAATCATCACTCTTCATAAATCCCTGACTCCTTCATTTATCTTTTGCTCTCAGAAGCCATTCTTATCTAATTGAGAAAATAGAAGACATAAGACAAAAATGGACTTGAAATTCCTAACACCAGACTTGTTTGCATGTGCACTGTCTTTATTTCTTTTTATTATTATTATTATTTTTTATTGTTGTACTTTAAGTGAAAGTTCACAATTCAAGTTAGTTTCATACAAAAATTTATACATACATTGTTATGTGACCCTAATTGCTCTCCCTATACCCCTGATTTCCCATGTCCATTCAACCAGCTACTGACCCCTCTCATCTCACTTCCGGACAGGAGCTGTCCATTTAGTCTCATGTATCTACTTGAGCTAAGAAGCACACTCTTTATGAGTATCATCTTATGTCCCATAGTCCAGTCTAATTATCTTTTTTTCTTGTTGTCTCCTTTCCATCTGGGACTTTTCCATCCAGTTAGCTATTCAAAGTTTGTCCATCATGGCTCTGGATCCCTTTTCTCTCCACTTTTTTTTTTTAAATCTTTAGATAAACTCAACTCCCTTAAAAAAAAAAGACAAGGCCAAAAATAATACTGCAATTATAATTGTAATTGTGCCTTTCGTGAAGGGTGATAAAACTTTATAAGTCTCCTTCAATGCTATTCTCTCCTTCATTTGCTTCCCTCACTTTCTCCTTGTAATGACAGCTTACATCTGGATAAAACTGCTCAGTTCAGTGTTTCAGCTTTTCTCACTTTATATTCACCCCTGAGCCCATTATGATTCAGCTTCTGCCTTCAGCACTCTACCAAATACAGCTCTCATTATAATCACCCAAGATTTTTATGTGGCTAGACCCAGTACCACTCTTCAGTCCTTGTGTTTCTTGACCTTTCAACATCATTCAATAGTGTTGATCATTTTGTCCCTCTAAAAAATTATCTTCCCTTAAAACACTATGAGAATGTTATCTATCTCCTAGATTTCATCCTGCTGCTCTCTCTAGTTTTCTCAGTTTCCACTGTAGTTCCTCTACTAATTTCCACTCCAAAAAATATTGGTGGTCCTCAGAGATCTGTCCTATGTTTTCTATCTTCAATTTATATTCTTCCACAGCTTCAGTAAACACTTATTTTCTGATGATAGATGTCTTAGTCATCTAGTGCTGCTCTAACAGAAATACCACAAGTGGATGGTTTTAGCAAAGAGAAGTTTATTGTCTCACAGTCCAGTAGGCTACAAGTCCAAATTCAGGGTGTCAGCTCCGGGGGAACGCTTTCTCTCTCTGTCGGCTCTGGAGGAAGGTCCTTGTGATCCATCAGTCTTCCTTTGGTCTGGGAGCATCTCTGCAGGAACCGCAGGTCCAAAGGACACGCTCTTCTCCCGGCACTGCTTTCTTGGTGGTATGAGGTTCCCATGTGTCTCTGCTCACTTCTCTCTTTTATATCTCAAAAGAGATTGGATTAAAGCACTATCTAATCTTGTAAACCTCATCAGCATAACCTCATCAGAGTGATGGAATTTACAACACATAAGGAGATCACATATAACCTCATCATAGTGATAGAGTTTACAACACATGAGGAAATCACATCAGATTACACAATCATACAATACTGGGAATCATGACCTAGCCAAGTTGTTACACACGTTTTTTGGGGGACACAATTCAATCCATGACAATGAACAAATCTATAACTCAAGATAAACCTGTCCCCTGAGCTCCAGTTCCATATAGCTAAATTGCTGTCTAATTATTGTTTAAACAACATCTTTACTTGGATGTATATTGTGAATTTAAACAGTATTATCCAGGTTAACTCATTCTCTTCCTTCCTCAGAGAACTCTCCACATTCTTTTTTCCTGAAATGCCAATATCAGGAACCTGAAACATTCTTGGCTCTTTACCTTCTCACTCTTTCTCAGTCCAATAACAAAGTCTTTTTTTTTTTTTAATTCTGTCTCTTAAGTATGTGCTGAATCCATCCACTTCTCCCTGACCCAATTGCCAGAGACTATTCTAGTTGCCACACTATAATCTGATAAATCACTGTCTTCATGGGTGTGTCTCCTCTCCTTTAAAATTAGTTATCTGATACTCAAACCCACAAGACTAACATAACTTATGTGCAGGCTTACATCAAAGATATGTGCAATTTAATAAATATGTAGCTTTTTTTGGAAGGATGCTATATTTAAAAAAAGAAAAACTAGAACAAAATCATCTCTAACACAACTATTTTCATTTTGCATATTCACTTCCTCTCTTGTTCCACCTGCCAACACGTTTATATGGTTGTAATCAATGTATATACCATTTGCATTCTAGTTTTAACTCCTGACATTTCATATTTCTACCTCATCTTCATAATAATGACTAAAAAGTATACACTCTTTTGTATGTACATACTCTCCCACTTTTATATATTTAGCTACTTTTTTGGTTATTGTACATAACACTGTAATTAATATCTTTTTGTTTGTTTAATCATATTTGTCTTCTATGACATTCTATTATTTCAACAAATATTCATCTATCATTTACTATATATTACCAAACCAAACCAAACAAAACAAAAAACACTGCTGTCGAGTCAATTCTGGCTCATAGCGACCCTATAGGACAGAGTAGAACTGCCCGCATAGGCTTTCCAAGGCTGTAAATTTTTACAGAATCAGACTGCCACACCTTTCGCTCTTGGAGTGGCTGGTAGGTTCAAACTGCTGATCTTTGGGTTAGCAGCCAAGAGCGTAGCCACTGTGCCACCAGGACTCCTTTTACTATATATCTGGAACTGTGTATTAACGACACAAAAGGAATGAAAAAAGATCTAAATGTGTATCTACTTTGTTGGGGCAAGTCAACTTTTTTGACTGCTCTGAAATCTCACAGACAGTTACCTTAGATAATGAAAACATCATGATTTTCTCTTTTTATAGATAAAAATGCATATTGTCTACGTATATATCCTATGTTAGTCAAATGCATAATATCTCAATCTCTAGAAAAAACATTTAATGCCTGACAAACCACATGTGGTTCAGTTTATTTTAAGAAAGGGCTTGTAAGACAGTGAACCATCTTTTTCCTCATTGAAATCAAGAACAGGAAATAACATCTCTCAGGATAATGAATATGGGGGGAATTTTGCCAAGACATATTCAATGAAGTTGTACAATCCTACCTAGAGAGGAACTTCACTGTGAAACCAAAAAGATAAGACTCAATTTTAAAGTATGCTAGTGTAGAACTTATTGGTGATAGAGAACCAAGATGAATGAATCCTGGAAAAAGCTATATGAATAGGACAATTTGACATAATACCAGATCCCATCAACAAGGGACTGGTTTTCTCAGCTCCAGAGACATCTCAAGCAAGGTCACACACCTTCCCACTACAGCCCACATCAGTGTTTGATCTTGCAGGGACTATAAAGACCTGGCCATCTTAGTCCAGCTAGGGACAATTCTAAAGGACCATTCCAGTTCCAAAACTCTGTGGAGTTGGTCAAGGCTGTTAGACCTAGTTCACAGCTCAACTTTTTTTTCCTGTTTGGTCCTACTTTCTTTCTTTCCTTTCTCACTCCTTAACGCCATGTACGTTAACTCCGTTTCAGAGATTTCATCTTGGAGAACACAATCAGCAGTAGAAATCGTCACTGTTTTGATATAAAATACTATAGAACAAAAAAGTTTACTTCAGATAAATGCCATAGAAAACATTTAGCTTAAGAACCCATTTGTTGTTTGAAGGTGTGTATAGTGTCCACAATGATTTTGGCTCTATGGCAGATTGTAAACTTAATACGTTACATCACAATGAAAATGTCCATAAGACGCATTCATAATTTAAAAATCCATTCTGTATCTAGTTATTTTTGACAAATACCACATTGTTTTATGGGTATTCTATCATAGTTTAGTTCCAGACTCTACTCTCAGCTCTTAGCAAAATTTAAGCTAATCTTTTTGTATCAATGCTTCCTGTTCTGTACCATGGAAGTATAATTAATTTCTTGTCTTTTTAATATAATTTGTGGGAAGTCAAGCTTTGCAAAACTGCTTCATAAATTTTAACACCATACAGGTACAAGGAGGCATTTCTTAACAATGTAAAAAAAAAAAAAAAATACTGTCAAAGCTTACTTTGAACAAAATATAAAGACTATTCAAAATTCATATCTGGCAGCTGTTGTTAGGTGCTGTTGAGTCAGTTCTGACTCATAGTGACTCTATAAACAACAAAATGAAACAGCCCCTCTACTGCACCAGCCTCACAACTGTTGCTATATTTGAGCCCATTGTTGCAGACACTGTGTCAATACATCTCCGTGAGGGTCTTCCTCTTTTTTGCTGACCCTCTACTTTACCAAGCATGATGCCCTTCTCCAGGGACTGGTCTCTCCTGATAACATGTCCAAAGTACATGAGATAAAGTTTCGCCATCCTTGCTTCCAAAGAGCACTTCTTCTACGACAGAAATGTTCATTCTTCTGGCAGTTCATGATATATTCAATATTCTTCACCAACACTGTAATTCAAAGGCATCAATTCTTCTTCGATCTTCCTTATTCGTTGTCCAGCTTTTGCATGCATAGGAGGCAACTGAAAATATCATGGCTTGGATCAGGCTCATCTTAGTCCCCAAAGTGACATCTTTGCTTTTCAACACTTTAAAGAGGTCTTTTGCAGCAGATTTACCTAATGCAATGCTTTGATTTCTTGACTACTGTCCCATGGGCATTGATTGTGGATCCAAGTAAAATGAACTCCTTGACAACTTCAATCTTGTCTCCACTTATCATGATGGTTCTTATTGGTCCAGTTATGAGGATTTTTGTTTTCTTTATGTTGAGGTTTAATCCATACTACTGATGGCTATTGTCTTTGATCTTCATAAGTAAGTGCTTCAAGCCCTCTTCACTTTTAGCAAGCAATGTTTTGTCATCTGCGTATTGCATTGTGAACGAGTCTTCCTCCAATCCTGATGCTGCGTTCTCCTTCATATAGCCCAGCTTCTCCAATTATTTGCTTAGCATAGAGACTGAATAAGTATCGTGAAAGGATACAACCCTGATGCACATCTTTCCTGATTTTAATCCACAAGGTATCCACTAGTTCTGTTCTAAAGGTTGCCTCTTGATCTATGTACAGGTTCCACATGAGCACAATTAAGTGTTCTGGAATTCCCATTCTTTGCAATGCTATTCATAATTTGATATGATCCACACAGTCAACTACCTTTGCATAGTTAATAAAATGCAGGTAAATATCTTTGTAGTATTCTCTGCTTTCAGCCATCTGACATCAGCAATGATATCCCTCATTTCATGTCCTCTATATATTTATAGGACCCATCTAATCCCTCTGTAAGCAGAATACTTGGGAATTAGCCCTCATAATTAGTTTTTAATAAAATGTTTCCAGGTGATTCTTCTGCAGTCACATTTGGAAATGTCTACCATGGAATGTTGCTTATGAGAATCCCTCAGCCTCCCTTCTGCTGTGCATCCATTCTTCATTGTAACAATATATCTAGAAAAAAAGTTTTTGGAAAATCCTAAGAGTAAACTGGACTTCTCATGTAATGCTTTATTATGTTCTTTATTCCATCTCATATCTTAGTACAGAACTTAGAATTACATGAACTATGTTGGGAGAAAATTAATTACCTGATGGATCTCAATTTAACATCATATAATGTATAGTATTGGCTGCCTGTGGTTAGCTTTGAAGGACACTCCATTATATCTTTTTTATGGTCCTGGGAAAAAGGTGACAAAGGTATTATCAATATATCCAAATATAGAATAAATTGTTACAATAAAAGATGGGATTTTGAGATCATAAAAGTATCATGATTTTACAAAGAAAGGACTAAATTGAGGATTGGATGACCTGAGTTTCACATCCAATTTTGCCACTACAAGGTGCACAACTTTGTATAAACAGCTGATTCTCCCTGTGCTCACTCAAAAATACCAGTTGAAGCTGATGTGTGATGTTTCCTCTTCTGTGGCTCCTTTTCATACTCCTCCTTCTCTACCTTTAATCTCACTCTAACTGTGACCACCTCTCAGCCTCACTGCAAATTTCCCCAGTGAGCTTTGTGGAACCCTTGTGTTATGGATTGAATTGTGCCCCCCCCCCTCCCCGCCCCACAAAGTTATGTTCAAGTCCTAACCCTTACCTATGAATGTGACCCTGTTTGGGAATATGAGTTTTCTTTTTTATATTAATTTGTTCATACCAGAGTAAGATGGGTCCTCAACCTAATCACTTCTGAGAGGTATCTTATACAAAGAGCAGAATAGACAGAGAGAGACACATACAGTGAGGGAGATAGACACTAAGGACAGCAAGGATCTTCTATTATAGCTAATGCCTTGATTTGGACTTGTAGCCCTCAAAACTGTGAGATAATAAATTCTTATTCTTTAAAACCACCTACCTGTGGTATTTGTATTACCACAACACTAAGTAACTATGATACCCTGTAAGCCAGCTCTATATCACAGTTTTTTCCATAACACTTTCATTAGCCTAGTTGAAATCTCTTTTTTATTTTCCAGGCAATACCATCTCACTATAAGCTCTCCAGTAAAGACTAGTCTTCTGTTTACTGTGATGCATATGTAGGTGCTCAATAGATGTTTGCTTATTTGTTCAGGCAGTGGCTGCAGGCAGATGGCTCATGGGCCTAACACCTGAATATGTATTTTTCTGGTCTGCACGTTGATGACCTCCAAAGTCACAGAAAGCACAATGTTTTAAATTTGGTTAACTTCCCAATATCAAAATTTTTGGAAGTTTTTTTTTTTAAATTGTGTTTTAGGTGGAAGTTTACCTTTCAGGTTAGTTACTGTTACAAAAATTTATACACACGTTGTTATGTGACCCTAGCTGCTCTCCCTATAATGTGACAGCACACTCCTCCTTTTCACGCCGGATTTCCTGTGTCCATTCAACCAGCTCCTGTCCCTTTTTGCCTTCTCATCTCGCTTTCGGACAGGAGCTGCCCATTTAGTCTCATGTATCTACTTGAGCTAAGAAGCAGTCTCTTCACGAGTATCATTTGATGTCTTATAGTCCAGTCTAATCTATGTCTGAAGAGTTGGAAATTTTGGAAGCTTTTATTTTAAAATAAGAACTTCCAGTTTCTTTTGGAAATTTGTTGCTGTTGTTAGTTGCCGTAAAATTGTCCCCTGACTCATGGAAGAAAACGCTGTCCGGTACTGCGCCATATCATGATTAGCTGCAAATCTGACCACTGTAATCCAGAGGGTTTTCATTAGTTGATTTTTAGAAGTAGATCACCAGGCCTTTCTTCCTAGTCTGTGTTAGTCTAAAAACTCCACTGAAATCTGTTCTGTATCATAGCAACATACAGACCTCCACTGACAGAGGGGTGGTGGATGCACAGGATGTGCACTGGCCAGGAATTCATCAATGAAAGGAAAGAATTCTACCACTGAACTACCAATGCCTGCTCTCTTGGAAATTAGAAGGCTGGTACAACAGCACCCATATTCCTAAATGGCAACAGTTTCTCAGAGATGAATAGTAGCTGTGCTTTTAATGAAGCTTTGTATTATCCACCTACCTACAGTCCCAACCATTCTCTGTTCTCTCTCTGTGTCTTTGGTGGACAGTCAGTTCCTATTTACCATCTTATATTTTACCCTTCTTTGCTTATTTACATTTACCTTCAAGCCCCTGTAGACATTTGAGTTTCAAACTTTAACCCAAGCCTTGTTATTCAGTGCCACCATCACTCCATGAAATTGTCAGTTATACTGTCCAAATTGTAGCCTCATCACTCTTTTTTATTAATACCAAAATATATTTATATAATTTCTTGATATTTTCTAAGTTTATTCTTATTTTCTAAACTAGCTGTTTGTAAGCCATATTCTGCACAGCATTTGTTCATCCAGGTATTAATAGATATTCCTGAGAAACAGAGGGACATAAATTATACTTGGAAAAAATGAGACTAACCCTAATTGATTGTGTCTTTGAATGAGGTTTCAAGATGCTACTCTGCATTATGAATATCCTGGCATGCAGTATTCAGCATTTCTCAATTTGTCAAAGCATAAAATCTGTGACACCAATCATCATGGCTTCTTAGTCATGCGAAGGGACTTTGAAGTCATCTCATCCAATTCATTATTTTACAGATGAGGAACCTCAGGTCTGGGAAATATAAGGTATGTGTTATGATGTTTGTATCTGTCATGATGTTAACTTTATTGTTGATGACCTTCTAGTCTCAGGCTCTTCTACTGTAAGCTCATTTTTCTTCGTCTCCCATTTTTTTCAACCTATCAGCCTCATTGTACTATATTTGCTACCTCACTTAGACCAGGGTCAACCATTTTAAGAATACCCTACGTATCTCCATTGAAAAGTGATTTTTTAACTAGCAGAGTCCCTGGGTGGCACAAAGGGTTAATTGCTACTAAACAAAAGATTAGTTGTTTGAGTCCACACAGGGGTACCTCAGAAGAAAGATCTAGTGATCTAGTTCTGAAAGATAGCACTTAAAAATCCTACGGAGCACAGTTCTGCTTTGACACACATGCAGGTGGCCATTAGTTGGAATCAACCTGATGGCTACTGTTTTTTGTTTGTTTTTGGTTTTCTGCACAAGGTGGGAGATCACTAACAATCAAAGTCATCTGAAGAGCCTGGGCTACTTTACAGAATACACATAACCTTTCCCTGAATATTCTAATAGGTATACCCATTCCTGAAAATTCTGATAATCTCTTGAGTGTTGGGTGACCATGAACATTTTTATTCATTGTTTATTACCAGTATACACGAATATTTTGTCTAAGAGGCATTTCCTAGAAATAACTAGTTTTACTAGTCTTTGGGATGAAGTGTTATAAATCCAATAATTCCTTCAAATAAACCTCATAGTATAGCAAGCAACATGTGGATGAACGTTGGGACCAGACATTCAGTAGAAGACTCAGCATTCAAATCCAGCTTGATTAGAATGTGACATTCACATTTGTACTAAACTTCTAAAGTTTTCTTCTCTGAAAAACAGATTTTGCAGTTTCACAATTGTATTTGTTGTGTGTTAAGGAGTACATCAGAAAGCACATAAAATGCTTGATATCTAGTAGTTCCTTCCTAAATGTTATTCTCCTTTCCCTGTCAGTTAGAATGATTAATGGAATAATACATTGTTAGTTTCCTTACGGGAGGAAGAGGTTGAGAATTAGGGAAGTTCTTTTCTGAGAAAGTACTGCAGCGCTCTTGGATGAGGTGTTATTTGCCCTGTAAATGATAACTTGTTGCTTTAGCATTTCTGTCAGGGAGAGGAGGTCTTGCTTCCTCTCAGTTGTCCATATCAATCCCCATGCCTAGGTGACAGAATGCTGTTGTACATAAATACTGCAGAGTGGGTATTGTTCTATTATTTACTTCTTCTAAAGAGAAACATTGATCAAATCCAGCCATCTGTACTGGTGATTTATTATTCCATTTTATTCTTATACAAGAGGATTAATGATTGAGGTAAAACTTCGTTCAACTATTGGAGAAGTAAATATATATGCTACTTAGTTATTTGATTACACCAAAAGTATTTTAAGCCTTTAATGTTACATTGGGTTTAAGACATTTTTGAGTGGATAGTTCCAAATTACCCCAAGTATTTTGACCTAGGGGTCTTTTCTATTGATTTTTTTTTTTTTTGTGATTAAGTTATAATTTTCTGAGCTCTAAAATCCATTGTCATGTTTAAAGCATATACATAAGTCATGTTATTAGAATGAATATTAGGCATAAGCACTCTGGAACTCTGATATTCTGAAAAGAAAGATTTATTCCCATATAAGGATATGGAAAGAGGATTAGAGAAATCTCACTTCACCCTGTACCTCAAGAACTCACCTTGGAAAAACCAAAGTCTACAAGGAAAGGGTGAAGCAAAAACTTCCCATCCTTTGAGGTTTTTCTTTTTCACAGAAGTCGGTGAGTCTACACTTTGTCTTGCTATTTAGACATGGTACTTAAAGTATTTGGGAGTAGGATGCTAAATACTAACCAAAGCTTATTGCTACTCCTACATCTACTCCTTGGTCTTAGAATTGCTTAAGTACACCATTTTGAATCAAATACATCTATCATTTACATTCTGGTTTCTCTTCTTTCTTTGTCTATTTTAAACTTAATGGTCACTCTTTTGAACTACTCTCCCACCAACATCTTCAATTCTCTTGCCCTCCTAGCTTTCCTTCTAACCTAGTCAGGAAAATACTGCCTAGATCAGTGCTATAATCCACCTCCTCTGTTCTTACACCTGAAATTTGTTCAGGCGCTATAAAAGATAACATTGCAGGATTTTGCATATTGTTGTTAGAGTCCGTCTATTCAGTTCTGACTCACAGAGACCCAATGTATAACAGAATAAAATACTGCCAGGTACTGCACCATCCTCACAATATTGCTATGTTTGAGCTCCTTGTTGCAGCCATTGTGCCAATCCATCTCATTAAGGGTCTTCCTTTTTTTCACTGACCTTCTACTTTACCAAGCATGATGTCCTTCTCCAGGAACTGGCCCCTCCTGATAACATGTCCAAAGTATGTGAGACGAAGTCTTGCCATCCTTGCTTCCAAGGAGCATTCCGGCTGTACTTCTTCCCAGATGGACTTGTTCATTCTTCTGGCAGTCCATGGTATATTCAGTATTTTTTGCCAACACCATAATTCAAAAGCATCAATTCTTCTTTGGACTTTCTTATTCATTGTCCAGCTTTCCCATGCATATGAGGTGATTGAAAATATCATAGCTTGGGTCAGGTGCACCTTAGTCCTCAAAGTGACATCTTTGATTTTCAACAATATAAAGGGATCTTTTGCTGCAGATTTGCCCAGTGCAATCCATCATTTCGTTTCTTGACTGCTGCTTCCATGGATGTTGATTGCAGATCCAAGTAAAATGAAATCCTTCATGACTTCAATATTTTCTCCATTTATCCTGATGTTGCTTATTGGTCCAGTTGTGAGGATTTTTGTTTTCTTTATGTTGAGGTATAATCCATACTAAAGGCTATAGTTTTTTGATCTTCATCAGTAAGTGCTTCAGGTTCTCTTTGGTTTTAGCAAGCAAGGTTGTGTCATCTGCATCTTACAAGTTGTTAATGAGTCTTCCACTCATACTGATGTCACATTCTTCTTTATATAGTCCAGCTTTTTCAATTAGAATGAACATGTCTGTCTTGGAAGAAGTACAGCCATAGTGCTCCCTGGAAGCTGGGATGGCCAAACTTCCTCTCACGTACTTTGGACATGTTATCAGGAGGAACAAGTCCCTGGAGAAGTACATCATGCTCGGTAAGGTAGAGGGGCCAGTGAAAAAGAGGAAGATGACTGGAGAAGAGCTGTCTCCTCAAAGTAGAGTCGACCTTAATGAAGTAGATGGACTCAAGCTTTCAGGACCTTCATTTGCTGACGTGGCATGATTCGAAATGAGAAGAAAAAGCTGCAAACATTCAATAAGAATCAGAACATGGAATGAAGTATGAATCTGGAAAAATTGGAAGTTGTCAGAAACGAAATGGAACACTTGTAGATAGATATCTTAAGCATTAGTGAGCTGAAATGGACAGTTACTGGCCATTTTGAATAAGACAATCATATGGTCTACTACACTGGGAATGACAACTTAAAGACGAATGGTGTTGCATTCATCCTCAAAAAGAACATTTCAAGATCTATCCTGAAGTACATCAATATCAGTGATAGGATAATAACCATACACCTACAAGGGACACCAGTTAATACAAGTCCACGAGAGCTAAAGTACAACCTTGATTATATCCCATCTGAATTTAGAGACCATCTCAAGAACAGATTTGACTGTTCTTGAACACTAATGACTCAAGACCAGACAAGTTGTGGAATGACATCTAGGACATCATATATGAAGAAAGCAAAAAGCCATTGAAAAGACAGGAAAGAGAGAAAAGACCAAAATGAATATCAGAAGAGACTCTGAAACTTGCTCTTGAAGGTCAGTAGCTAAAGCTAAAGGAAGAAATGTTGAAGTAAAAGAGCTGAACAGAAGATTTCAAAGGTGGCTCGAGAAGACATAGTGAAGTATTATAATGACATGTGCAAAGAACTGGAGATAGAAAACCAAAAGGGAAGAACATGCTTGGCATTTCCCAAGCTGAAAGAACTGAAGAGAAAATTCAAGCCTTGAGTTGCAACATTGGATTCTACGGGGAAAATATTAAATGATGCAGGAAGCATCGAAAGAAGATGGAAGGAATACACAGAGTTACTGTATCAAAAAGAATTGGTTGATGTTCAACCATTTCAGGAGGCAACATATGATCAAGAACCAATGGTACTGAAAGAAGTCCAAGCTGCACTGAAGGCATTGGTGATAAACAAGGCTGCAGGAATTGATGGAATACCAACTGAGATGTTTCAATAAACGAATGCAGCTCTGGAAGTGCTCACTCATCTATGCAAGAAATTTGGAAGACAGCTACCTGGTCAACCAACTGTAAGAGATCCATGTTTATGCCTATTCCCAAGAAAGGTGATCCAACAGAATGCGGAAATTATCGAACAATCTCATTAATATCATACACAAGTAAAATTTTGCTGAAGATCATTCAAAAGCAGCTACAGCAGTACATTACAAGGAACTGCCAGAAATTCAGGCTGGATTCAGAAGAGGATGTGGAAAGAGGGATATCATTGCTGATGTTAGATGGATCATGGCTGAAAGCAAAGAATACCAGAAAGATGTTTACTTATGTTTTATTGAGTATGCAAAGGCATTTGACTGTGTGGATCATAACAAATTATGGATAACATTGCAAAGAATGGAATTCCAGAACACTTGATTTTGGTCTTGAGGAACCTGTACATGGATCAAGCAGCATTCATTCAAACAGAACAAGAGAACATTGTGTGGTTTAAAGTCAGGAAAGGTGTGCATCAGGGTTGCATGCTTTCACCATACTTCTTCAATCTGTATGCTGAGCAAATAATCTGAGAAGCTGGGACTATATGAAGAAGAACTCAGCATCAGGATTAGAGAAAGACTCATTAACAACCTTCGATATGCAGATGACACAAGCTTGCTACTCAAAAAGAAGAGGATTTGAAGTACTTACTAATGAAGATCAAAGACTACAGCCTTAAGTATGGGTTACACCTCAACACAAGGAAAACAAAAATCCTCACAACTGGACCAATAAGCAACATGATGATAAATGGAGAGAAGATTAAAGTTGTCATGCTTGGCAAAGTAGAAGGTCAGTGAAGAAGAGGAACACCCTCAGTGAGATGGAATGACACAGTGACTGTTACAATGGGCTCAAGCATAACAGTGATTGTGAGGATGGCGTAGGACCCAGCAGTGTTTCGTTCTATTGTACATAGGGTCACTATGAGTTGAAACTGACTCAGTGACACCTAACAACAACAACAACAACAACAACCACTTATTAACTCATATTCCCAAATGAGTATTCCCTGATAAAATGTCTCTCCTCTTTTTCCCCATCTACCCAATCTCTGGTCTTCAATATCTTTCTGCTTGGTGAACAACGCAACCTGCAGGAAACTCATTACTTTCTCCCTCAAACCTTTGGAGAAACCAGGACATATGGTCATGCTGTATCCAACTCCTTAAATGATTCCTTTGCTGAAAAATAATGTTTAAGCCTCTAAACATGGCATGCATGGCCCACGATAATTTGCCTTCTATCTACTCTCTAGATTCTTTTCTAGGTAATCCATAACCTAAAATGTATTATTCATATTTCTGGAGTACTTGTAGCTCCTTCAGTTCACATATACTCCTTCCTGTCTCTTTTGTCTTTATGCTACTGCCTCTCTAGAATGCTGTCCACACAACTTTAGCCTTCCTTTTTCTGTCCCTGGGTGGTGCAATCGGGTTAGCACTCAATTGCAAGCTGAAAGGCTGGAGGCTAGAACCCACCCAGAGGTGTCTTGGAAGACAGTCCTGGCAATCTGCTTCTGAATGGTTAAAACCTTGAAAACTCTATGGAGTAATTCTACTCTGCACACATGAGATCTCCATCAGTCAGAGTTGACTTGTCAACAACTAACAACAACACATCTTCCTAGAATTCTCTACTGACCCTCTTTTCCATAAGTTACACATTTTGGGTGAGATATCTATTATGGATTGAATCGTGTCCCCTAAAAATGTGTGTTAACTTAGCTAGGCCATGATTCCCAGTATTGTCTGATTTTCCACCATTTTGTCAGCTGATGTGATTTTCTTATGTGTTGTAAAGCCTACCTCTATGATGTTAATGAGGCAGGATTAGAGGCAGTTTTGTTAATGAGGCAGGACTCAATTTACAAGATTAGGTTGTATCTTGAGTCAATCCCTTTTGAGATATAAAAAAGAGAAGTGAGCAGAGAGACGGGGGACCTCATGCCACCAAAAGTGAAGAACCAGGAGCGGAGCACGTCCTTTGGCACTGGGGTCTCTGCACTGAGAAGCTCCCAGACCAGGGAAAGATTCATAACAAGGACCTTCCCCCAGAGCCAACAGAGAATGCCTTCCTCTGGAGCTGGCACCCTGAATTCAGACTTCTAGCCTCTTAGACTGTGAGAGAATAAATTTCTGTTTGCTAAAGCCATCCGCTTGTGGTATTTCTGTTATAGCAGCACTAGGTAACTAAGACCTTTCTTGCATTCTCATAATACCTTGTGTATACATTTACATAATATTTATGACTTTGTCTTAAGTTCTGTTTTATATCAGGTGAATAAACTGAGGACTTCAAACACAGGGCTGTACATACATCACTGTGTATCCTGAGGATCTTTCTGTGCCTAGCAGATATTTGACATAAGTAAATTTTTGAATATATAGATGAATAAATATAGAAGTACTGTTACCAATTGTAACTTCTCTTTGTGAAATGCTTCATTTGAGCTAGGCGTTAGGTAGCTATGTCCTCAAGTCCTTACTACAAACTTACAAGGCAGGTGATATTATTCTCATACTCAGGGGAGGGAAGGGTGGTCTGAAAATGTGAAAGAAGGTTTTTCAAGGATACACAAATGTTATGTGGCAGAGTCAAGATTTGAATTCATGTTTGTTGTCCCATGTCAGCACCATTTCTTTGCATTCTTTAGGATGTGTGACTGACCTTCAGCCTTGAACCTCCTGATCAACATTCCAGTTTATGCCAGAAAAGGAGCTTCACCCTGATCCAAGGCTGCTTGACTGAGGTCCTGACTTCATGTATGTTGTCTGTTGTGACACTAGAGTGCTACTAACTGGTGTGCCTCTGTCTGCTACTGCATTGAGGACAATTGATGGTACCTCCCAGTACACTGCTGTCTGCTGGAATCAACCCTGAGTCCCTCAAGTACAGCTAGGTGGTTGATAGTTTGCCGATTTCCCTGTTAGGGGCCAGGTTTCAATTTGGATCATTTTCCCAGGTTCGTCCAGTAAAAACCTTCCTTACTCCCCATTCCTACTAGCTCATGCAGCTGAGCTCCCAATGCACCTGAATGTGCTGCAGTTATGACAGGCTTAATTCTAACTGATGAGGAGAACAAATACAATTTAAAATGGGAGATGATAAAATGCCATAGCAGAAGTATATATGACTGCTAAGGGAACACAGAGAAACAAGGTTTTGGTTTTGCTACTGAGAGAGGCTGATAGGGATATGTTCATAGTGATTTTTGAGCTGGGTCTATTTTCATAAGTGCAGGTACTTTTCATTTCAGGAAAATTCCAATTATGCTAAAGTGCTATATTTTCTTTAAGAAAATAACTGAATGAATTAATTTCTATATTGTCATTTTCCTTAAAAATAAAACTTTCTTAAGACCACAATTATTTCTTTATCATTCATTTATAGTGCCAAAGAATACTTAATGTAGTAAATACAGGGTTGCTAGCATTGAACAACTCCAGGGGCATCATCAATATTCTATTGCATTTGATCTTGTTGACCACTACCATCTTCATAGTGTTAATATTATTTACACTGAATGTTACATGAATAGCACTCCTTGAAACTGAAAGCAACCAATAAACACATTTATGGAGCACTGGGTATTATATATATAGTCCTGGGTCAGGTGGCCTATGTTTTTGAAACTATAAAAACAAGTATAAGATCTGCTTTCATGAAGTCAAGGATTTTAAGTCAAGATTACAGGAGAAAAAAATACAACTCACACATGCATCTGACAAAGAGCAATGCACAGCATTATGTAAATAGGTGCTAAATTGTTAGGCATAATGAAAATTGCTAGAAGGCAGAAGTCAGTGTCAACTAGAATATTCTGGAAAATCTGTTGAGAAGAGAGTAGGGTGTGGATACTCAGGGAAAAGAGATGAGTAATGCAGCACAAACTGAGATATGGCAATAAAAGCACATGAATAATACAGAAACCTGGAGAGGAGTTCCCGAATTCTCTCAGATTGTATTTGTGATAAGCAGAGGATGCTGAAAAATGATCTCTCCAGTAACCAGCACTAAGGAAATCGTGTTTCATTTGCTTGCTTTTTTTCTTTTTTTTGCTTTCACCATTTAATATCTTATCGTCTCATAAACAGTATCCAGGTTTTGTTAAATAACCATCACCCATGGGCATCAAGGCAAACCAAGTAAACATTTACAAGGAGCAGCTAGTTTCTTTCTTCCTGGCCTTGATTTTATTTACTCAATTAAGTATTTAATCTTAACAAGGAACATAGCCTCCCTATGCTCTCTTCATTCCTTTGAAGTAATCAGCAGTGAAGCGAAGCGATGCAGTAAATAGACTCAGTGTGGAGGGATAAAAGAATCGCCAGTAACTATTGTTTTAATAAGTACCATGAACATAACAGCAGCAGCAGTTCAGTAATAATAATAAAAATACTAATTTATATTGAGCACATCTTATGAAGGGTTATTATATGGAGAATGATGACTGGTTGTTCTCCATCACAAGCAGGCACAGAAAAAGATGATTTGGATTTAAGTATTAGTAGACTGTATTATTGAAAGAGATAGTAATATTTTCCCAGGAAGACTTAAAACTAAAGAAGAATGATTATTCATATGTCAAGAACATTTTTAATTGAAGTCTATGTGCAGTCAGGGGGATGGATTCAAAGATTATCTTGTAAAAAAAAGATTATTACCAGTATGTTGGGAGGAAATAGAATTCTAGAGAAGTTATTTCTAAAATAATATCATATGTTGTTTAGATAGTGCTTTACGTTTTTGTTTTGTTTTCTTTGTGAGGTGCATGATTGATTCCCAGTATTTCCAGTGGACTAAATACATCCTAAGGGATTAGTGGACCTTGCCAAGATCACATCGCTAATTAATAATGGTGGAGTGGTGGGGAATAATGGTGGAGAATCTCAGAACTAGATCTTTTAAAACCCTTTAAGGGATGAATTTTCTTTTTCTTTTCGGAATTTTTTGGTGACGCCATGCTTATTCACCAGTGGCTTGACTGCTGAATCATTGTTGGTAGTTTTTCATTATTTGAAAAAAGTAGGGTGCCAATTGCAAGCAGTCCATATCGGTACCATGTCCCATGAAGTATATCACAAACACGGTCCCTATCGGTACCGTGGCCGAGGAAATGCATCACACTTCCGGTTACTCAACTTTCCAGCAAGCACTTTATAAAAGATGTCATCAGGGAGGTGACTAATGCAAATAGGCCATATCAGTCTTATGTTCCATGAAACACATCACAGATGTGGTATATATTGGACCATGTTCCATGAACCACATCACTCATGTGGTATGTATTGGTACTAAGGCCTAGGAGGCGTATCACAAACTGTTTTCACCTGAAAAATAACTCATTTACTTGAATATTTCTGAATGTCAGTAACCATACCTTCCCGTAAACACAAAGGAAATAGTAAACATAATTGCAAACCTTATCTCACTGTACAGAAGCCAAAAGACACAAAAGTTTCACACAATCACTCCTCCTGGAAGCGTCCCCTCAAACGCATGGCTCTCAACACTCAAATGTGGTGCAGACCAACTTCCTTGTTTTTTAGGCAGTTGCACCAGTATCTGCTACACCACCAGAAGGTACGAAAGTGGTTCAAATGCCTACCAGTAAACCCCAGGGTCAGAAAATGTAACTGCAGTATATATCTCCTAGTGCTCGTGAAAGGCTTAACAACACAGTCAATGCTTAAATTGCAGCCTTGCCATGAGGGACTCTTGAAGAATATTCTATGCTTTTATTGTTAGTTGCCCTCAAGTTGGCTCCAACTCACAATAGTCTCATGTATAACAGAATAAAACATTGCCAGGTTCTTCTCCATCCTCATAATTGTTAGTATGTTTGAGCTCATTATTGTAGCTATTGTTTCGGTCCCTCTTATATAGGGTTTCGCTTGTTTTTCACTGACCCTCTACTTTACCAAACATGATGTCCTTTTGTAGTAACTGATCTTTCTTGATGAGGTGTCTCATCACCTCGCTTCTAAGGAGTTTTCTGGCTGTACTTCTTTTAAGGCTGATTTTTTCATTCTTCTGACAGCCCATAATATATTTAATATTCTTTGGCAACACTGTAATTCAAAGACATCAATTCTTTTTCTATCTTCCTTATTAATTGTTGAGTTTTCACATGCATATGAGGCAGTTAAAAAGACTACAGCTTGGGTCAGGAGCACCTTAGTCATCAAAGTGACATCTTTGTTTTCAACACTTTAAAGAGGTCTTTTGCAGTAGATTTTCCAAAATCACCAATGCCGCAAAACAATGTGTGTACTAACTGTTTAATGAGAAGCTAGTTTGTTCTGTAAATCTTCATCCACAATGCAATAATGAAAAAAAAAAAAAAAAAAAGACAAGAAAAATTTACCAACATTTCCATTAGGCAAGGCCCAAGTCATGCGTGGAAGGAAAGAAGATTCAAAAGGCTGGAAGAAGGGGTGAGTGAAATCTTGGACAACTGAAATAAAAGAGGATCAAACTGTATTAGGGGTGGTGAATCAAAACGGAGAAGTGATAATTTTGTAAAGAAATTGCTACGACAAGAGAGATTCTGGGAGGAAAGATGTTTATAAGAATTTTCTTGAAAGTTTTGCTGTGTTTGTGTGATATATTTCCTCGCTCTTCTTCTTGATCCTCTGTCACCTTTACAAGGGAATTCAGTAAAATCTTGCATTACTCTTCAGTGCTTTTGATATCAGAATTGCGTTTGGTGGTGATGAGGGGAATGCTTCAGTGATCACTTCCGTGGGATGGGTTTCTCGTGTGACTATTACATTTATGTCTTTAGTCACTGAATCTCATGTTTATTGTTAACATTTTATTCCAGTGAAATAATATTCAATTTTTTAATCTTCTTTTTCCCCTTTAGTCTCTCTGTACTCCGTCTGTGAAATTTCTGATTTTACCACTCTGTGTTAAAAAGCAATAAGGGTCTCCTTGCTACTTTCAGAATAAAACCTATACTCCTTCTTTGGCATATAAGATCCATCATTATCTAGACACAATCTAACCCGTCATGTCTCCTAGCGGTGATGGTGCTGTGCGTGTTGTGTACGTATAACACTTTGCTGTCCTTTCGTGCCTATGGCATTTGCACATATTGTTGTCTCTGTAATTTCTTTCCCTTTGGCTTTTTATTTTGGGTAGGGGGAGGGTTCTTTTGACTATAGCCTTCAAAATGTAGCTTCCCTATCATTTTTTGTTGTCTTCTCTATATTTGTAAGGCACAGGAAGTTATCCCATCCTTGGGTAGTCTAAGAATTTGGAGCATAGCTTTGTCATGAAGCATACCACAGTATTGTACAGTGCTGGTTTCCATACCTGTCATCTGGTGATTTTGAGGGCGAAGGCTATCTCTTACTCGCATGTGTTTGCCTAGAACAGCACCTAGCATATAGTAGGTTCTAATTAAAATTTTGGAGAATTAAATTGAATTTGACTAGAAGGTCAAAGAGGCTTTTTAGACAAGTAACCTGCAATTTATACATGGTTTAAATAAGGGTGTTTCAGAGAAAAGAAAAGGAATTGTCATGTATCACAATCCTTCTCTGGGACATTTCCTCCATTCTTCCGTTTACACAAATGTGATTGATGGGTTACTCATTGGACAGGGAACTCTTTTAAGTCTGTAGCAATCTGTTAGGGAAGGTAGTCTCTAGACTTCTTTACAAAGAGCCAAGGTTTCTGAGGTTTTGTGTGCAGGTATTTTTTGGGGGGTAGGGCTGCCACCAAATAGAGGCTAGAATAGAAGGAAAGGAAGCCAGAGGGACCCAGGCTATGGGGTGCTGAATACTAACTACGTGGGATATGGAAAAACTAGAGGGACAGCACCAACATCCGCAGGTCACTCCTGACTATTAAATTACGATTTACTTAGATTCTAAAACTCCCTTTTCTGTGTGCTTTGCTGGTGAGATGGCCTAGAGCCAATCACTGCATTTGCTTTTACCCCTGCCATCTAAAATCTTTAAAGAGGTGAAGACTGATTAATATGAGCAATTAAGGGAAAGCAATAGGGCAGTTTGTGTGACATGTTAGGAAGACAGAACAAAGGGCTGTTATTATGTATAGAGCCTCTGTTGTGCCTGGTTTATAAAGCTTTAGAATTAATTGTCTATGGCATCCCCTTCCCTTGTGACGGTTTCTTCTTTACAAAGGAGTCACCGTGGATATTTTCCAAGGTTTGTTTAAAATTTAGTTACTAACAATTGACTGATTTTATGGCATTTTAAGCACTGTTTACCTTCAAGGACCAGAAAGGGAGAAGTGTATTTTAGCCTCACTGCTGACCTATTCATTTGGCAGTTCCAAAGTTAGAAAGCAGCAAAAAGTAGTAAAATATCTTCTGCATTCTCTTCAATACCATCTCTACCAGAAAGTTCCTTTTTTTTTTCTGTAGGTAACCAAATGCCTGTTTATAACATAAAAGACATTGCAACATGAACTTGACAACTGTTAGGAAAGAACAAACAGCCACTGAAGAGTCATTTGCTCAGGAAAATTTTGCTTTTCTGTTTTCAGTGCCTTAGCCAATATCTTATGCTCAGGAAGTTGCCCTCATTGCTTACAGGAATTCTTTGTTGTAAGTGTGCTACGAGATGATAAACTCCATCCTGGAGGCTTTTACTTGTCGTGTTTGGTATTTCACTAGGCAGTGCAGTGACCTCTTTTTTTCTTTTTGGTCTGCGATGGAGATAGACAGCCTCTATTTCAATTTAAGTATAATTGAACTTGAGATTAGCTGCTCACAGATGCTGGCAAACCTTGCCATGTGTTGCCTAAAATAAACATTCCAACTTCAGTTTGAATAGCACCTTCACATCAGTGCCCCAAATTGCTTTACAGTAATACATCATCAATATTTCACAACATTGCATCACTGAGCAGCATATGCAATGATCCAGCTATCACTTCAAATAATCCAGAGAAGCAACAACCAGAGGAAAGCAGGTCTTCTTTTTATTGTACAGTGATATAGATTTAATAGCTTCCAAGTGCTTTACCCTTAAACCATGTTTAGAAGTACATTCTAGCAGAGAGGTGCAAAACTGCTCCAGGGACACCATTGATATTTTCATCAATAAATCCAAATCAAACAAACAAACAAATCTCTGCTGTATACATAAGGATGGGCCTGATACTTCATTTGACACGATAGCTTGAACACAGTCTATGAAGCATCTTTTAAAAATTAGGGATAATACTGGGTTACTTTCGTCTGTAAACTAATTCATGAGATAAATGCCTAATTATCACCTGGGAATGCAATTTGCTCAAGCTAGGGGCAAGAAAGTCATCCTGGATTCTTTCCCTCACTCCTCACCACATCTAGTATCCGTCTTAATGCCTCTAGAATCCATATTCTTTCTTTCCATAGTATTGCCATAACTATAGGTTCTGATTTTTTATCCGGATTATCTCACACTTGTCTGACTGGTTTTCTTAAATCTAGTTGTGCCTAAATACCCTACCTTACCACCCTCTATGTTCTATACAGTATTAGCCAAAGTGAATTTTCTGTAATGGAAAGGGAAGATATTTCTTCACAGTTAAAAATACCCTCCAGTGACTCTCCGTAGGTTTCAGGGTATTTAAATCCAATCAATACATAAAAATAGACTGATGTCTCTAGGAGCTGACAATGATGAGAATGATACTAGGTTCATCAGGTGATTTCTACAAAGTATCTTCATTTAAGCTTTGAAATAGGAGGAGACTGAGGGGTAAAACAACAATTATACTTTTACTGCCTGCAACGGATGCCATATTTTTATGCAAATAACACGTACCTTCTACATTTCTTTGCCAATTATGCCCCTCCCCAAGGTATTTTTGTAAGCACACTGAGCTAATTTTTTTTTTTTTTTTTTTTTTTTACAGCAAGATGTGAAAAAAAAAAATCATCATAGCAGTACTTAGGAAAATACCTGGGGTGGGGGTAGGGTGGGGGGTGTTGTTGGCAAACAAAGGTAGAAAGTTCGAGTTATTTGTGTACAAATACGGTAATCTGATGAATTAACTAGATCTTCCAAACAGTATTGAGGCCCTTATTCCCCCAGGTTCTGGGTCTGTTGTTGACTGATGACTCATTGATGACTCATAGGCACATCATTCTCCACGACTGTCCTCTGAAGAAAGGGGCTGCTTCACCTAACATAACCCCACCCTCAGGGGAATTCTACATCCAGTTACTGATTTTTACAGAGGTGCATTGAAGGCCCCTTGCTTCAATATGAGACGACTCTGAAGGGCTAAGAGAGCCCTGCTGGCACAGTGGTTAAAGCGCTCAGCTGTTAACCTGAAGGCTGGCGATTCAACCCACAAGCTGCTCTGCAGCAGAAAGATGTGGCAGCCTGCTTCTGTAAAGTCTTGGAAACCCTATGAGGCAGCTCTACTCTGTCCTAAAGGGTTGCTATGAGTCAGAATTGTCTCAACAGCAGTGAGTTTTTTTTTGGGGGGGGGGTTCTGAAGGGTTATCTCAGCTCCAGAGCTCTCTGTGGGATTGGCTGAGGCCTCTGTTGAAACTGTATCACAAATCAATCTCACCTTCATCTCACTCCTGCTTCCTTCATCCCGTTTCAGGTATTGTTCTCCAGACCTTTCCTCAATAAACACTCTTCACTCAAATCTCTATCTTGTAGTCAGCTTCCAGGACCCTGACTTAGCCACTACCTGTAAGAATTAATTAAGCTCTTTTGTAGAGGCTTGGGACAACTTTGTCCTCTCTTTCTTTTCTTATCATGCTACATTTATAATATAAGGGGATGTATGTCCTTTGGAGAGTCATACATTTAAAGAGTTTTTAGCTGATGTAAATGAACCGTAGATATTCATTGACTAGTAAACAGCATGACAGAGAGTTTTTTTTCCCAAACTTTTCCATTAAATAAGGATATTTTCTCAACAATGGATGATTATACCCTGGCGGCGGCACAGTGGTTAATTGCTGAAAGATGGGCGATTTGAACCACCAGCTGTTACTGCAAGAGAAAGTTGCGGCAGTCTGCTTCTGTAAAGATTTACAGCTTTGGAAACTTTATGGGGCAGTTTTACTCTGTCGTATAGGGTCTCTACGAGTCAAAATTGATTCGACAGCAACGGGTTTGGTTTTTTTTTGGTATGGAATCTGAGAGAAATGAAGCACTAATATATTAAAGACCAAATATGTGAATCTATTTCATCTTGATTAACAGACTTCTGTTAAGTCTAACAAACAGCAGTAGCAAAAACAAGCGCTGAAGCCAATTTGAATTGTTGACTATGATACCCAGGAAGAGATTATCAATTATGAATTGAGAAAATAATATTTCTAGCTGTTTTTCTTCAGTTGACTGCCTTATCAATAATTACGGCACATTTTCCACAAGAGTGAGAAAGAGAAATCATCAATGTTTCAGAAAAGGAAAGAAAAGAAAAATCCTGTATTGAACATAAGTAATACCTCTTTATATAAACATGCTTCCATCTGAAACAACTGAAGAATACATATACATTGTCTTAAAAAATTAATGCACATTCCAAAGTACCGAAATTTATTACTAGAATGAATCTTTAATCCCATAGAATCTACTTCATTAAGCACATTTTTCTCCATGTTAAAATATACATAACTTTTTTATATTGTTTTGGAAACTTTGGGGAAAAAAAATCTGCCATTCTGGTTAATTATCTAAAAATGAAATTGAGGCTTTATTGTGGCATTAAAACAAAACAAAACATAGTGCTTTATTGAGAGCAAAGATAATCCAGCTTTAATGTAGTGGCATTGCACTTTGCACTTCAGTGAGTGTAAAATATAATAGCCCTGGTGGCGCAGTGGTGGTTAAGTGCTCAATTGGTAACCAAAAGGTTGGTGGTTCAAAGCCACCAGCCAGCCTCATGTGTGAAACATATGGCAGTCAACTTCCATAAACTTTTACAGCCTTTGCAACCCTATGGGGCAATTCTGCTCTGTCCTATAGGGTCGCTATGAGTCAGGATCCACTCAATGGCAATGAGTTTATGGACTCTGAATGAATATACTGAAGTTTTTAGTTCAACCATAGAAACATGGCTTAAATGTATACACACATATTCACGCACATAGTTGCCTAGGCATGTGAGTGGTTGTGTAAACATGCATGGATGTAAGTACACATATATATGATTGTGTGAAGTTCGCATATATGAGTGTGTTTTGAGTGATGAATCATGCTATATTAAGGCAATAGAAAGACGATTTCACATATTGTGGCTGAGGATTAAATATTGATTTCCCTAGAAAGTAGTAAATTAGAGAATGAAAAGACTCTGGCTTCTTTGATATTAAAAGGTAAGTGCTGTCATCAAGCTATCAAATACATTTATTGAAGGAATTTTTATGTATGTCTTCATACAAAACACTTCTCTAAATAGGGAAAGTGATGGATCCTGCCCATTAGGAGTTGATATTCCAAAATATAGTAAGCCTCAAGCCATAAGCACCCTGATTTATACCTCATTGATTAACCTAATGTTAGCACCGTAAGAAATACTTGGAGACTACAAAATTGAAGGTTCTCTCCTGCAGCCACCAGGCAAATATTTGAACAAGACACTAGCATTCTTAACTTTTATTTTCAGACACTGGCAACATTCATATAGGAAGACAAAGAAGAATTCCTTTTGCAAGTTGCTTGATCCTTTGGCTAGATCTGGTCCCTAACTGATCACCTGCAATTAATAAAAGACTGGGTTGATTCTCTTTTTTTTTTTCTTTTGATTGCCTGTCAGTTTTTTCTCTCTTCTCTCCCTATGAAATAATTACTTTACTAGAATTTTTTTCCCCTAATATCTGCAGTCCGAGAGAAATTTTATAAAATTATTCACTTAGTGAAGGTTACAATAGGGTATTCGTGACATAAAGTGCTGCAAATCTTGGCCTGGAACCCACCACTGCAGATTTCATGGCCTTATCTTTATGAAGATAACAGCACTGAGATTTGTTCTGAGGTCACCTGCAACCCCACCCCCAGTGAGCCTTCCTTGCTGTGGTAACATTGTTTGACACCAAAGCTACATCTGGACTATGGCGAATGTCATGGATTGAATTATGTCCCCCCAAAAACGTGTGTATCAGTTTGGCTGGGCCATGATTCCCTGTATTGTGTGATTGTCTTCTATTTTGTGATTGTAATTTTATGTTAAAGAGGATTAGCGTGGGATTGTATAACACCGTTACTAAGGTCACATCCCTGATCCAATGTAAAGGGAGTTTCCCTGGGGTGTGGCCTGTACCACCTTTTATCTTACAAGAGATAAAGGGAAGCAAGCAGAGAATTGGGAGACCTCATACCACCAAGAAACAGTGCTGGGAGCAGAGCGGGTCCTTTCGATCTGAGGTTCCTGCACAGAGAAGCTCCTAGTCCGGGGGAAGATTGATGACGAAGAGGACCTTCCTCCAGAGCTGACAGAGGGAGAAAGACTTCCCCTGGAACTGATGCCCTGAATTTGGACTTGTAGCCTACTAGACAGTGAGAAAATAAATTTCTTTTTGTGAAAGCCATCCACTTGTGGTATTTCTGTTAGAGCAGCACTAGATGACTAAGACAACGAAGTAAACCTTCCATGCCTGCCTCATGTTATTTCCTCCAGAATCTATCTAAAACATAATACTCTTCAAACGCGTTTCATATTCTTAATGCACATTTGCACATTGTTCAGTCCTTTAAGTCCTGAAGCCTTTCATTTATGATCCCAGCGCCTAATTGCAGGACAAGTGACTTTCCCAAATTTTTAGCCTCTACATTGACCAGTCCTGCCTTAATGAAGATTTCCTTATTCACCGAGAATATTATTTCTCCAGGTTTTTTTTTTCCTTTTTTGCACAAAATTATTCAATCTGTCACACAAAACAGCATGACTGAGTGCCTGAATATGAGGCCAACATTCTGCAACCTCTTTATTGCCATTTCCAAGGCATTACGCATTTACTTCTGCGGGGAAAAGACTTCCTCCTCCGAGGTTAATTACAGTCAGTAAAACCTGCGAAAGCTAGAACCTGTGTAAGGCAGAACCTGTCAAGAGACAGAAAACTCAAATATTTTCCACTGAGAATGATAGAAAAGTGGTAAGACTGCACCCTGTCAAAGGCAGAAAATTTGCAAGACCTGGAAAAACAAGGCAGTTCTGTTGAGTTCTGGCCCTCACTGGTTTTACTGTATTTATCCTATGTTCATCCTTTCTCATTGCTACTGCCAGCCAATGTCTTAGTCCATTCTTTATCTTCCTCAAAATCTTTGATGCTTTCTCTCTACCACATAATTCTAAGCATCTGCCTGTATGATTTCAATGTTCATGTTAATAATGAATCCAATATCTTAGTCCTTTCTTTTCCTTGATATCTTGGTTGCAAATAAAGCTTCATTTCTGCCCTACTTTAATCACCAAAACACTCAGCCCCTTGTGGGCTTGGCTATTATAATCATAAACACCAAACTCCAATATTTTACTTTCTGTTTACAGTCTTAGATGCTTTCAGTTCTTTCATGCTCTTGACTCCAACTATTCTTTCTTTTATTAATCATAAACAACTTCTATTTCCTTAATGCTATACTTTTCTCTTGTAAAGAACGTTAAAAAAAACAAAAATCCTCACAATTGGACCAATCAGCAACATCATGATAAATGGAGAAAATATTGAAGTTGTAAAGAATTTCATTTTACTTGGATCCACAATCAACACCCATGGAAGCAGCAGTCAAGAAATCAAATAACGGATTGCACTGGGCAAATCTGCTGCAAATACCTCTTTAAAGTGTTAAAAAACAAACAGGACTAAGGTGCACCTGACCTAAGCCCTGGTATTTTCAATTGCCTCATACGTATACTGGATATTGAATGAGGAAGACCAAAGAAGAATCGGTGCGTTTGAATTACGGTGTTGACGAAGAAGAATATTGAATATACCATGGACTGCCAGAAGAAGAAAAGTATCTGTCTTGGAAGAATTACAGCCAGAATACTCCTTGGAAGTGAGGGTGGCAAGACTTCATCTCATTTACATTGGACATGTTATCAGGAGGAAGCAGTCCCTGGAGAAGGACATATGCTTGATAAAGTAGAGGGTCAGCAAAAAAAAAAAGGAAGACCCTTATTGAGATGGATTGATGCAGTGACTGCAACAATGGGCTCAAACATTGCAACAAGTGTAAGGATTTCACAAGACTGGGCAACATTTCTTTCTGTTATACATGGGATCTCTCTGAGTCGGAATCAACTCGATAGCACCTAACAACAACACACACTTCTCTCAGTAGCCCACCTCTCTTCTGGCCTCATTTTTATTGCTCCCTGGGTATACTTATGGTTCCTGATCAATAACATCAACTATGTGGTATTACTCTTTTCTTTCTCATCCTCCCAGGAAAACTACAAATCTAGATCAATGCTAACTAATAAAACAAGTCAGAATATAATATTTGCAGTTGCATCAATTTCCATTTATTTATCATGTTCTTCCAATTCAGCTGGGCCCTCAAAGGCAGAGTAATTATTTTACTTGTTCTTGTTCAGTTATCTGTTCTA
The DNA here is from genome assembly GCF_000243295.1 of Trichechus manatus latirostris. NCBI lineage: Eukaryota > Metazoa > Chordata > Mammalia > Sirenia > Trichechidae > Trichechus > Trichechus manatus. The sequence goes on along the minus strand of NW_004444037.1, from coordinate 1,630,196 downwards.
TTCCTCACGGCAATTGCACTAACCCTTCTCTTGCTCACTTTCTTTTAGTAAATAACCTTACTTTCCTACTTCCTTCTTCAAAAAAATTGAGACTTCTAGATATCAGATACTTCACTTTCCTGTCCTAAATTCACCATTATCAGAACCTATCTTTACTTAACTCTTTACTATAATCTCAAAAGAAAATATGTTAAACAGTAGTGGTTGCTACAACAGGAAATCCTTAAATATCTTAGCCCAGTAACCACTGCTATGTGTTTTTGTTTATTCCAGGCATAGTTTTCAAATCTTCTATATTTATTTACTTTTAATTTCCCATGCATCACTTTTTCAGCCTAAGGGCGATTACTTTAGAGATTATCAAGAACAATAAGCGGAAAGGCATACTCTAAATATGACATTGGCTCACTTATTTCAATTCAAAAGTGTTAATAGGTGTTTTGGTTGGAAGCCTTTTAATCTCATCTTTACAAGCAGTGACTTTTCTGAAAACCCTGAATTTTTGGATTCTCTTTTTTCATTCTCATTTATGATTGCAAATGAGACAGATTTTGCTTATCTTTATGTGTTTCTTGTAATGCTTATGAAATATGGCAAATAGTCTACACATAGCGTTAGCTTTCTGTTTTGCTACTCTTTTCTTTAGTTATAGTGGGCAAGTGGTCTGCCCTCCAAGTCATTACAACCAACAGTTTTATCAAATGTTTTGCCACTCCCATAACATGGATCACAGTCTTTCCTGTGTGTCATATCAGTTTCTTCACTGACCTGGCCCAACCACTAGAGTAATGATATATATTTGCAATTTTAGTATAGCAGCATCCCACTTCTGGCACCAATTTCTGCATTATTTAAAGTGAATAACATTAGCTAACACAACTAAAAACCTCAAAATCTCAGTGTCTTAGCAAAATAAGAGTGTATTTATTTTCTACTTTTGTGTATGTTTGAACATTATTTATAATAAAAATAGAGCTGAGAAGCATGTATCTTTTGCTCACATCCTGTAAAAAGCAGATTTGGCTGCCCTTCTCTGTTTGTAACTATGTCATATGGAGTGGATTGTTTCCAAGAGTTATGGGAAAGGGAAACAAAGTTACAGAATAGCATAGGAAGTTTCCTGGAAAAGCCCAGAGCCAGAAACCATT
>NW_004444037.1:1598989-1628948 GCF_000243295.1 Trichechus manatus latirostris | reverse complement strand
TTTTTTTTTTTTTTTTTTGATCTTTAAGCCTGGCTTCTTAGAAGTTGCCCCTGAGTCTGCACTATTTAGTGGTAATCCATTGATTGGTCTCCTGCGCTATCAATGTTTTCACTATTTACTGTTGAATTTCTGTGTGGTTTGGAGACTGCTTTCACTGTTAAGGGAGTTTATATGCTGGCACGGTATTCAGTCAGGGATTTGCAACTCAGAATTTCCCTTTCCAGTTGATTCTTAGCGGACATGCACACAGGGGTCCTGATCAACAGAGATGACTTTGGTTTCAGCCACTTCCTTTAGGTGCCTCTTTCCCTGATCTTCCTATTAAGCTTCTGGCTGGTCTGTCTTATTGGTATCACACACGACTGTGAGCCTCCATTGATTGCTGGATGATTGATCTAATGTTTTCAGCAATGCCCTGGATTATAATTTGTGCCACAGCCTAATCAAAATAAAATCATATCCCCTGTCAGGAGAAAGGTATTGTCAGTCTTCAAGTCTGGCTTTATCCCATTGCTTAGCAAAACCTCTGCACTATGGAGCAAGAGCTTGGGGATTAGGAACTCACTCTTCAGCATGTTCCCAACCTGCACTCTCCCTATATAGTAAGATATATGAGTTTGTTTTAGAGGAGGGTGGAGACATAAACTGGTGTTTCAGCCCAGCTGCTGCTATTACCATAGATAGATTTTGTGCAACCAGAGTTAGAGAGATGGAATCTGCCAGTATTCATTAGCTGTCAAATCTATCTGGAATAGCTATTCCACCCCAGTGTGCTGTGCTCATCTCAACAGCTCTTTCTCAACACAGAGCTTTGAGGAAATAAGGGACTACACTCTTCAACTGCTGCTTCACTTTGATCTTCCCTACATAGTGGGAGTTGGAAGGAGGGCATGGCCATGGCTGCCCTGCTTCCACCACCACTTAGTCTAAGCCTTCCATACCATGGAGCTATGGAAAGTAGAATCTTCCAATGTTCAATATCTGCTGAATCCATCCAGAATAGCTCTTCCACCTCAGGGAACCTGGGGATATAGGAAAAGCCACTCAGCTGTCGAGCCCTCTGGAACAGCGCTTCTGCAAGAGAGAGCTTTGGGAGCATAAGTGCAGCCTCTAACTTGAATGTCATGGCCTCCCACTTTTATTACCTAGTTTCTATAGATTTTGCTGAATGAATGTTTCTAGATATGATGTAATCCCTTTGATCAATCTCCAGAGATTTGACTAGTTTAATAGGTGCCACTCTGTACAGACATTTTCCTCAGCTTTTCAAACTGCCATTCTGGAAGTCCCACTTCTGAATTCAGAATATTTTATCCAAAATAACAGTACATGGTATTATTAATACCAGTAAATGAATCTGCAATTCTCCCAGAAGGCCAAGTAATAAAATATGTATGTGTTCCTAGATTTCTCTGTTCCTTCACCTCCATAATCAATAAATGACTATTTTTTTCTAGGTATATTTCAAATCTCTCTGTTCCTCCCTACTGACACTACCACCATTCTACTTAAGATTTTCATCTTCTCTCTTCTTCACTGTTGTTGTTGTTAGTTGTCAAGTTGATTCTGACTCATGGTGATCCTGTGTGTGTAGAGTAGAACTGCTGCACAGGATTTTCAAGTCTGTAATCTTTGGGAAGCAGATCACTAGATCTTGATGATCTTTCGGTTAGTACAGGTATACCTCATTTTATTGAGCTTCTCTTTATTGCACTTAGCAGATATTGTGTTTTTTACGAAGCGCAGGTTTGTGACAACCCTGCATTGAACAAGTCTATCAGCACCATTTTTTCCAACAGCATGTGTTCACTTTGTGTTTCTGCGTCACATTTTGGTGATTCTTGCAATATTTCAAAATTTTATTTATTATTATATCTGTTATGGTGATCTATGGTAAGTGATCTTTGATGTTACTATTGTAAATGTTTTGAGGTGCCACAAACTGTGCCCATATGACAGCAAACTTAATTTATAAATGATGTGTGTATTCTGACTGCTCCACTGACCAGCCATTATCCCATCTCTCTCCCTCTCCTCCAGCTTCCTTATTTCCTGAGATAAAACAATATTGAAATTAGTCCAATTAATAACCCAACAATGGCCTGTAAGTGTTCAAGTGAAAGGAAGAGTGGCACGTCTCTCAATTTAAATCAAAAGCTAGAAATGAATAAGCTTAGTGAGGAAGGCATGTCAAAAGCCAAGATAGGCTGAAAGCTAGTCCTCTTGTGCCAAATAATTAGCCAAGTTGTGAATGAAAAGGAAAAGTTCTTGAAGGAAATTAAAAGTGCTACTCCACTGAACACACTAGTGATAAGAAAGTAAAATAGCGTTATTGCTGATATAAAGAAAGTTTTAGTGATCTGAATGGAAGATCAAATCAGCCACATTTCCTTAAGCCAAAGCCTAATCTAGAGCAAAACCCTACCAAACTCTCTTTAATTCTGTGAAGCCTGAGAGAGTGAGGAAGTTGCAGAAGAAAAGTTTGAAGCTAGCAGAGGTTGATTCATGAGGTTTAAGGAAAGAAGCTGTCTCCATAACATTAAAGTGCAAGGTGAAGTAGCAAGTGCTGATGTAGAAGCTGCAGCAAATTATCCAGAACATCTAGCTAAGATAATTGATGTAGAGGAAACAGCCTTATACTGGAAGAATATGCCATCTAGGACTTTCATAGCTAGAGAGGAGAAGTCAATGCCTGGCTTCAAAGTGTCAAAGGATAGGCTGATTTTCTTGTTAGGGGCCAATGCAGATGGTGACTTTAAGTCGATGCCAAGTCTCATTTATCATTCCAAAAGTCTGCTAACCCTTAAGAATTATGCTAAATCTACCCTGCCTGTGCTCTATAAATAGACTACCAAACCTGGATGATGGCACATTTGTTTACAACATGGTTTACTGAATTTTTTAATCACACTGTTGAGAACTTCTGCTCAGAAAAAAAAGATTCCTTTCAAAATATTACCGCTCATTGACAATGCACCTGGTCACTCAAGTTGTGATGGGGATGTATAAGGAGACTAATGTTGTTTTCATGCCTGTTAACACAACATCCATTCTGTAGCCCATGGATAGAGGAGTAATTTTGACTTTCAAGGCTTGTTATTTAAGAAATACATTTCATAAGGCTATAGCTGCCATAGATAGTGATTCCTCTGATGGATCTGGGCAAAGTAAATTGAAAATCTTCTGGAAAGGATTCATCATTCTAGATGTCATTAAGAACATTCATGATTCATGGGAGGAGGTCAAAATATCAATATTAATAGGGGTTGGGAAGAAGTTTATTCCAGCCTTCATGGATGACTTTGAGGGGTTGGAGACTTTAGTGGAGGAAATAGCAAGGGAACTAGAATTAGAAGTGGAGGCTGCAGATATGACTGAATTGCTGCAATCTCATGATAAAACTTTAACAGATGAAGAGTTACTTCTTATGAATGAGCAAAGAAAGTGAGTTCTTGAGATGGAATGTACTCCTGGTGAAGCTGCTGTGAACACTGTTGAAATGACAACAAAGTATTTAGAATATTACAAAAACTTAGTTGATAAAGCAGTGGCAGAGTTTGAAAGGATTGACTCTAATTTTGAAAGAAGTTCTACTGTGGGTAAAATGTTATCAGACAGCATAGCATACTATAGAGAAATTTTTCATTAAAGGAAGATTCAGTTAGTGCAGTAAACTTCATTGTTGTCTTATTTTAAGAAATTGCCACAGCCATTCCAACCTTCAGCAACCACCACCCTGATCAGTCAGAAGCCATCAACATGGAGGCAAAACCCTCCACCAGAAAAAAGATTACTACTCACTTAAGGCTAAGATTATGGTTATCATTTTTTAGTAATAAAGTATATTTTAATTAAGGTATGTACATTAAATATAACTTTTTTATGTACTGGGAAACCAAAAATTTCGTGTCACTCACTTTATCGCAATATTTGCTTTATCATGGTGGTCTGGAACCGAACCCGCAATATATACGAGGTATGCCTGTTGTCGAGCACTTAAACTTCTACCACCCTAAATGTATCCCTCCCACTCCATACAGAATAATCTACGTAAGATCTGAATCATTACAATCACCTATTGATTATCCTTTAGTGGTTTTTCTTTACCTATAGACTGAATTATGAAATCTTATCATGGCTTTAAGCAAATACCAAAATGGATGTCAGAAGAGACTGTGAAACTTGCTCTTGAATGTAGAGTAGCTAATGTGAATGGAAGAAATGATGAAGTAAAAGTGCTGAACAGAAGATTTCAAAGGGTGGTTTGAGAAGACAAAGTAAATTATTATAGTGAAATGTGCAAAGACCAGGAGTTAGAAAACCAAACAGGATGAAAACACTCAGCAGTTCTCAAACTGAAAGAACTGAAGAAAAAATTCAAGTCTCGAGTTGCAATATTTGAAGGATTCTGTGGGTAAAATATTGAACGATGCAGGAAGCATCAACAGAAGATGGAAGGAAAACGCAGAGTCACTGTACCAAAAAGAACTGATCAACATTCAACTATTTCAGGAGGTAGCATATGATCAAGAACCCATGGTATTGAAGGAAGAAGTCCAAGCTGCCTAAAGGCATTGGTGAAAAACAAGGCCCCAGGAATTGACAGAATAGCAATTGAGATGATTTAACAAATGGATGCAATGCTGGAGGTGATCACTTGTCTATGCCAAACAATTTGGAAGACAACTACCTGGCCAACTAACTGGAAGAGATCCATATATGTGCCCATTCCAAAGAAAGGTAATCCAACAGAATGTGGAAATTATTAAACAATGTCATTACTATCACACACAAGTAAAATTTTGAAGATCATTCAAAAGCAGTTGCAGCAGTACATCAACAGGGAACTGACAGAAATTCAAACCGAATTTAGAAGAGGATGTGGAATGAGAAATATCATAGCTGATTTCAGATAGATTTTGGCTGAAGGCAGAGAATATCAGAAAGATGTTTACCTGTGTTTAATTGACTATGCAAAGGCATTCGACTGTGTGGATCGTAACAAATTATGGATAACATTGCAAAGAATGGGAATTCCAGAATACATAATTGTGCTCATGAGGAACCTATACACAGTCGGACTATATGAAGAAGAACAAGGCATGAGGACTGGAGGAAGACTCATTAACAACCTGCAATATGCAGATGACACAGCCTTACTTTCTTAAAGCGAAGAGGACTTGAACCACTTACTGATGAAGATCCAAGACTACAGCCTTCAGTATAGATTGCACCTCAACGTAAAGAAAATAAAAACCCTCACAGAAAGACCAATAAGCAAGATCATGATAAATGGATAAAATATTGAAGTTGTCAAGGATTTCATTTTACTTGGATACACAGTCAGTGCTCATGGAAGTAGTAGTCAAGAAATCAAAAGACGTTTTGCATTGGGTTAATCTGTTGCAAAAGACCTCTTTAAAATGTTGAAAAGCAAAGTTGTCACTTTGAGGACTAAGATGTGTCAGACCCAAGCCATGATATTTTCAATTGCTTCATATGCATGTGAATGCTGGACAATGAATAAGGAAGACAAATGAAGAATTGACGACTTTCAATTATGATGTTGGTGAAGAACAGTGACTATACCATGGACTGCCACTTTCATGAGACTTCATCTCACATACTTTGGACATGTTATCAGGAGGGACCAATCCCTGGAGAAGGACATCATGCTTGGTAAAGTAGAGGGTCAGCGTAAAAGAGGAAGACCCTTAACGTGGTGGATTGACACAGTGACTACAACAATGGGCTCAAGCATACAATGATTGTGAGGATTGTGCAGGACTGGGCAGTGTGTTGTTCTGTTGTTCATAGAGACCCACGGAGTTGGAATCGGCTTGACGACGTCTAACAACAATAACATCATAGTTTTATGGCTGTGTATATGAAGATCCTCTACAATACATTGTCTTCCCACTCACTGCCTCAGCTTTTGTTCTCTTGTAATGAAAAACAGAAAAATTCTGTATCCTCCACTTTTGCCACTCATTTCATATTTTCATTTCTTTATACAGATTATTTCTTTGAATGGAATACTATCCATATGCCTTTCCCATAATAATTTTTACTCGTCTTTCAGGATTCAGTTTAGGCATTATGTTTCCCAGAGAGGCTTTTTGAGATCCCGAGGGTATGCTGGGTGTCCTCTTTCAGTGTTCTTCAACACTAAATGCAAACCTCTATTATATTATGAATGGAATTATATTGTCTGTAATAGTTTCTCCTGCCACACTGTGAGTTCCATGAGGCAGAGGCTATGTTCACTGTCTTCAATTGCTCACTATCTTCTGATAGTTCTGAGGAAGACTAAAATTCTTAAAATGTCACGTAAAGCTTTGAGTAATCCATATGGTCTCTTTTCTCAAGGCCTTTGAAAATGTTGTTCTTCAATTTGGAATGCCTTCCCCAACTTCTTCTCACTAATCCCCACCACCAACACATACCACCTGCTCCCTGTTAATTTGAACCCATCATTCTCTCCCTGACCCTAAGAGAAAATTAACTTCCTCACTTATGGTCTCTAGATGCAAATTTTACTGTTTCTTCATATCATTTTGTGATAATACTTTTTTTTTTCCTGATTATTTCATTGATGCCTTTATTCCTCCAGAAGGATGTTAACTCTCTGCAGGCAAGGATTGTGTCTATTTTGCTTTTCATTCTGCTGTTAATACTTTGTGCAATGTCTAGCATTTATAATATGTTCAATAAATAAATATAGGCTAAATAACTTACCAATGACTGACTTACCTTAATAATGACACCAGAACTCAACTCATTGTCTGACGTATAACAGGCTTTAAACAAAGCTCTTTTTTTTTTTTTTAAACTGAAATTAATGCTGCAATGGACAAACATTATTGAGGTGTTGAATCGAAAAATAAAACTGAAGAAATACACAAAAAAGATTATCTTTATATTTTAATTATCCACTGAGTTATTTTTATGTACACAAAGGCATATTTAATATACTCTGTATTTGGGGTATGTCTATTAGGTAGAATAGGCTTATATTTTTACAACTGTGTGAAAATATCAGTCTTCTTTTATCTTAGCAAGAACTACTCTGGGATGTCTTGGTTGGTGTCTTAGTTATCTAGTGCTGCTATAACAGAAATACCACAAGTGGATGGCTTTAGCAATCAGAAATTTATTCTCTCATAGTTTAGGAGGCTATAAGTCAGAATTCAGGGTGCGAGCTCCGGGGAAGTCTTTCTCTCTCTGTCAGCTCTTAGGGAAGGTTCTTGTCATCAATCTTCCCCTGGGTCTAAGAGTTTCTTATCACAGGGACCCTAGGTCCAAAGGACATACTCTGCTTCAGGTTCTTCTTTCTTGGTGGTAGGAGGTCCCTCTCTCTCTGTTCACTTCTCTTTGCTTTTATCTCTTGTAGGGTTGTGAAGGGGGGGTGATGCAAGACACATCCCACTCTAATCCTACTTCATTAACGTAAAAACGTAAGCTAATCCTCATTAACATGACTTAATCCATCCTCATTAACATAACTGACAAAAAAAAACAAAAACCAAACCTGTTGCCTTCAAGTCGATCCGACTCATAACGACCCTATAGGACAGAGTAGAAGTGCCGCATTTCGTTTCCAAGGCCAAAATCTTTTTCAGAAGCAGATTACTACACCTTTCTACTGCAGAGCAGCTAGTGGGTTCAAACAGCCTACCTTTCAGTTAACAGCCAAGTGCTTAACCATTGTTGTCACTAGGATTCCTTTACCACAGGCATAGAAGCTAGAATTTATAAAACACCACAAAATGGAAGACAAGTTAATATGACTATTACTCAAATTTACACACCAACCACTAATGCCAAAGATGAAGAAATTGAAGATTTTTACCAACTTTTGCAGCCTGAAATTGGTCAAATATTCAAACAAGTTGCACTGATAATCACCAGTGATTGGAATGTTAAAGCTGGAAACAAAGAAGGAGCATTGGTAGTTGGAAAATATGACCTGGGTAATAGAAATAACTCCGGATATCACTTGATAGAATTTTGCAAGATCAACCTCCAAGTCATTGGAAATGTCTTTTTTCAACAATATAAACAACTACTATACACATGGACCTCACCAGAGGGAATACACAAGAATCTAATCAATTACATCTGTGGAAAGAGATGATGGAGAAGCTTGATATCATTAGTCATAACAAGGCCAGGGACTAACGGTGGTACAGAAAATCAATTGCACATATGCAAGTTCAAGTTGAAGCTGAAGAAAATCAGAGCAAGTCCCCGAAAGACCTTGAGTATATCCCACCTGAATTCAAAAGCCATCTTAAGAATAAATTTGACGCATTGAAAATTAATGACCAAAGACCAGACGAGTTGTGGGATGACATCAAGGACATCAGCCATGAAGAAATCCAAAGTCATTTAAAAGGCAAGAAAGAAAGAAAAGACCAAAACAGATGTCAGAAGAGACTCTGAAACTTGCTCTTGAATGTAGAGAATTGAATGGGAGAAATGATCACATGAAAGAGCTGAACAGAAGATTTCAAAAGGTAGCTTGAGAAGAAAAAGTAAAGCATTATAATGACAAGTGCAAAGATCTAGAGTTAGAAAACCAAAAGGGAAGAACACATTTGGAATTTCTCTAGCTGAAAGAGCTGAAGAAAAAATTACAAGCCTTGAGTTGCCATATTGAACGATTCAATAGGCAACATGGTGCCCTGGTGACCCAGTGGTTGAAAGCTTGGCTACCAACCTAAAAGGTCAGCAGTTCGAATCCATCAGCCACTCCTTGGAAACCCTATAGGGTAGTTCTACTCTGACCTATAGTGTTGCTACAAGTTGGGATCAACTAGATGGCAACAGGTGTGTTTTATGAGCAAAATATTGAACCATGCAGGAAGCAACAAAAGAAGATGGAAGAAATACACAGTCACTGTACCAAAAAGAATTGGCTGACTTCAACCAATTCAGGAGGTAACATATGATCAAGAACTGATGGTACTGAAGGAAGAAGTCCGAGCTGCACTGAAGGCATTGTCAAAAAACAAGGCTCCAGGAATTGACAGATACTGAAATGAGATGTTTCAAAAAAATGAATGTAGTGCTGGAAGTGCTCACTTGTCTATGCCAAGAAATTTGGGAGACAGTTACCTGGCCAACCAACTGGAAGAGATCCATATCTGTACCCATTCCAAAGAAAGGTGATGCAAGGAAATGTGGAAATTATCGAATAATATCATTACTCTCACACACAAGTAAAGTTTTGCTGATCATTCAAAAGTGGTTTCAGCAGTACATTAACAGGGAACTGACAGAAATTCAAGTCAGATTTAGAAGAGGATGTGGAAAGAGGAATATCATTGCTGACGTCAGATGGATCCTGGCTGAAGGCAGAGAATATCAGAAAGATGTTTACATGTGTTTTACTGACTATGCAAAGGCATTCGACTGTGTGGATCATAACAAATTATGGATAACATTGCAAAGAATGGGAATTCCAGAATACACAATGGTGCTCATGAGGAACCTGTACATAGATCAAGAGGCAGTCACTGGAATAGAACATGGGGATATTTGGTGGTTTTAAAGTCAGGAAAGGTTTGTGTCAGGACTGTATCCTTTCACCATGTTTATTCAATCTGTATGCTGAGCAAATAATCAGAGAAACCAGATTATATGAAGAAGAGCAAGGCATTAGAATTAGAGGAAGACTCATTAACAACCTGTGATATGCAGATGACACGACCTTGCTTGCAGAAAGTGAAGAGGACTTGAATCACTTACTGATGAATATCAAAGACTACCCATTCAGTATGGATTACACCTCAACACAAAGAAAACAAAAATCCTCGAAACTGGATGAATAAGCAACATCATGATAAACAAAGAAAATACTGAAGTTGTCAAGTATTTCATTTTACTTGCATCCCAAATCAATGCTCACTGAAGCAGTGAACAAGAAATGAGACAATGTATTGCACTGAGACAATCTTCAGCAAAAGAACTCTTCAAAGTGTTAAATAAAGCAAAGATGTGACTTTCAGGGCGAAGGTTCACGTGACTGAAGCCATGGTGTTTTCAACTGCCTTATATGCATGTGAAAGCTTGACAATGAATAAGGAAGAATTGATGCATTTGAATTACGGTGTTGATGAAGAATATTGAATCTACCATGGACTGTCAGAAGAACTAACAAATTCATCTCGTAAGAAGGACAGCCAGAAGCTCTATAGAAGACTTCCTCTCACATCCTTTGGACATATTATCAGGAGGGACCAGTCCCAGGAGAAGGACATCATGCTTGATAAAGTAGAGGGTCAGCAAAAAAGAGGAAGACCCTCAAGGAGATGGATTGACACAGTGGCTGCAACAATGGGCTCAAGCATAGCAAGGATTGTGAGGATGGTGCAGGACTGGGCAGTGTATTATTCTGTTATACATAGGTTTGCTATGAGTTGGAACCAACTCAGTGGTACCTAACAACAGCAGTATACGTTCTATCAACATAATATTTTATCTTTACACGTAAATTATTTATTGGTTAGACAATTTGAAAATTCTACCCTTTAAAGGGGACATATTCAAAATACATAGACTATTTTTTGTCTTTATCATGTATATATATGGAGACCTGCTGGCACTGTGGTTAGGCGTTCTGCTGCTAACCAAAAGGTCGGCAGTTTGGATCCACCAACTGCTCCTTGGAAACCCTATGGGGCAGTTCTACTCTGTCCTATATGGTCTCTATGAGCCGGAATCTGCTCGATGGCAGTGGGTGTATATATATATTTATATATTATAAAATATATAAATGTATATATATATAAGCCTACTGCCTTCATGTCTTTTAGTCATTTCTTACTTATAGCGATCCCATAGGGTTTTCAAGTCCAAGGCTGTAAATCTGTATGGAAGCCAACTGCCACATCTTTCTCCTGAGGAGCCGCTGGTGGTTTCGAACTGCCTAACTTCTGGTTAGCAGTTGATAGCTCTGCATATATATATGTATATATATATGTATGTATGTACGTATATATATGTGTGTGTGTGTGTATGTGTAACTCTCAGTTAGCCTTAGCCATCTCAATAAAGTCTAAGTGAGCAGATTTCTAATAAATAGGAAAATGCTATTTGTGAGCACTGTCTAGAAAACACTGTGACGGCACCAACTGAATAACATGTGACTCCCTACAAGCCCATTAAAATGAAAAGCTTTTCCAGACTGAGGTGTTCACTCTCATTTCCTGTTGTAAGCTTGTAAAGAGCAGAGTTTAAGAAATACTAACAATGTTAGCACACTGCATAATAAGGAAAAAAATACCAATGTGAAAAGGGTAAAAATAACATGTTTCAATAGTTACTTACTTCTGTGCAACCAATGGCTAAGGCTGACTTGTAATTATAGAGGAAAAATGTAAGGAAAACAAAACAAAAAACATCGCAGTTTAATCATATCCCCAATAAGATTAGGTTTAATTGCAACAAACAGACCAAAAGATTTAAAAAAGAACATAAAAAAGTTCCTGATGAAGCAATTTCCCATGCTGTGCTGATTCACATTTTCATCAATAGGGACCTGCCACGTTATACCTAATGTAATGACATCTTTGATAATATGGACAAGTGCAAGTAGACATAGAGCAGGAGCAGCAAACCAGCTGCTTTACACCACGCTTTCTGGCATCTGAATTAACTTCACATGTGGATTTTTGCTCCCTCTAAGCCAAATGCCATTCCAAAAAGCAGCCTCATTTGAACCTATATGCCACCAATGGGTATACTTAATATGCTCTGGATTTCAGTGACCGTGACAGAATGGAGGCCGAATGCTACCCAATGTCAAAATGTGTTTTCTAGCCCTGTGTCAGCGTCCTTTAGCACTGCAACATTTGTAATTTCTGAACAATTCCCATGAAACTTAGGGATTGTTGACCTGAACTAAACTCCCCATGGCTAGCAATGTCATTCTCCTTCTCATTTCACTTTCCAGGTTGATAAAAATCAATACTTTCTTTCATAGAATTCTGATTTTCAAGCAGAATTTAGGTTCATGTGAAATGTGTACAGCAGATAAAGGGACTGGAGCTGTTATTTTATCTTCTCAGGAGACATTTCCTGTATTCATCCAAGCAGAGGATAATGCTACAAATGTTATCAAAAACAACTAATGTGAAATTAACGATTCTTGGAATTTTGATAGAGTTAATGTAATTTTTGGAAAAGCTTGCTATGTCATTAACATCTAGCCTAATGCCCATTCTTAACTACCACAATTGTTTGATTCAATTTTGGCTGATTTATTTTTAAAGGAAGTAAAGTTTTCAGCTATTGCATGGATGAAGTAAAAAACAAAACAAAACAAAAAAAATGAAGACACCAAAAGGAACATAGAGCTGCCATCCCCCGTTTGGTTTTACTCTGCATCTACTTGAAAAATGAGGTGAAATAAATTTGCAAAACATTCTTCCTATTCTTCCCTTTTGGAAGAAACTCTTTACTGTGTAGCGTTCCTAAAATGAATATAATTACACATTCCGAAAACCGTTCAATTTTCTATTTTCTGGGCTGTAAAAAGATAATTCCATCTCTTTCATATTGTAATTATACTGCTATGCAATACTGTAAGTCAGAGATTGGCAAACTTTCTTTTGTAATGGGTCAGATAGTAAATATTTTAGGCTTTGGGGGTCATCTGGTCTCTTTCACAGCTACTCAACTTGGCCATTGTAATATAAAAGCCTCCATAGACAATATATAAATAAATGAACAGGTCTGTGTTCCAATAAAACTTTATTTATAAAACAGTGGGCCAGTTTTGACCCATGGGCCTTGTTTGCCACCCTCCACTGTAAACTAATAACTCTCAAACTTTAGTTCATGTTAGAATTTTCAGGGGACCTTGGCCCAGACCTATATTAATGCCCCACCCCATACCTAGTAAATCAAAATGAATGCGGCCCGAGCATTTATGTATTTAATAAGCAATGCAAGTGATTTTAATGTACCTTAAAGTATAAACCATTGCTCCAGAACATGTCAGTTTTGAGAATTTCATTCCATGCTTCCTGGTTGGGGGAATCAATTCACTTCACTTCCCTTGCTTTCTGTTCTAACCATATTCTTATCAGTACCGAGGAGATTCTTAGGAAATATTCTTATGGATTTACACCAGTCTACTCACCTGATACTTAGTGAGATAAATGGGATTTGAATAATCATAGTGGTAAAATCTTTCTATAGCAATAGCATGTCAGGATACACACTCAGCTGTCATAGCGAGCAATTTTATATGAGCAGTAGTTGAAAATCACCCCTGTGAAACCAATAGTCCATCTGCTTTTCAGAAATGGTAGCGCAAGTGTGCTCTGGAGTCTGGGAAGTCTAAAAGGAATAATAGTTAAATTTTGTTAATTTTTTAAAAATTTTATTATCTGCCCAAAGTCATTCTAATATAATATCTATTATTTAATCCTTATATCAACCATTTGGTGTAGGTAGTATTACTATGAATACCCTCACTTTTTTAACTTAATTTTTTTTTACAAATTCTGAAAGCAAGGCACAGACAGACTAAACAGCTTACCCATGTCCATAAATCTACTTAATGAAAGAGTCAGAGTTCTACTCCAGATAGTCTCGTTGAAGAGATCCAACACTTAACCTCTATGCTATATTTTATTCTTCTTCCCTACTAGGCAAAAAGATTGCATAAAAAACAAATCAATGACAATGCAATGTAGTTCAAAGAAAAATAACAAAATAGTATGAAATCTCTGAAATATTAGGTAGCCTATTCAAAATAAAAATGTATTAAAGACAAGATAATACTGTGAGATTGAGTGGAGATTTGGGTTCCTGTCAACTTCTGTATCACAATATCCTGAGTAGAATCATTTAGAGAAAACTATTTTTTAAAAGAATCCAGGTAGAGGAGAATCAACTATAGTATGCCATTTGGGGGAACAACAGATTTAAAAACAAAGTTGCCACTGTATGCCAAGGATGTTATTTCTACAATGACTGTGATTTAATTGGATTCTTTTGATAATGTGAATAGAGAATTCTAGATAAACTAATGTGAGTTTCTTGAGAATCTAAGGAATTACCTGTGTATGAGGTTGGAGATAATTAATCTATTCTGCACTAGTGTACACAAGAAGGGTCATTAAACTACAGAGGACTGTGAAATGGCGGCACTGGGAAGCGCAGGTGGAAGGCAAGACTAGAATTTGCATGGAAGAGTGCAACACAATAAATCCAAAAGGAAGTCTAAAGGCCGGGAACCAATTCCAGAAGGTATCTGGTATAGGAAATAAGCTTCATAAAGTCACACGCCACATTTGTCTTCTTCACTGTTATATTGCCGTATTGCACTAAATAAGAATTGACTGACTGCCTGACTCAGGACAACTAGGATGCAGTACTAATTGTATTTATATGATTGTATTATGATTGACTCTTATAATTTTAATATACACACTAGATATCTTATTTCTAGTTGATTGAATAACCTTAGATCATCAAAGCTGTAAAGAAGGTATTACTTATGTAGTAGAGAAAAGAATAAAGAAACATTCCTTTCTCTAAAGCATGGCATATGGGGAAATCTTTGTTTTAATGCAGAGGTTATAATTATCAAATTCAAGAAATACATATTTCCTTGAGTATATGAGAGAATGAACTTACATGTTGCTCAAAGCAAATTTGAAGAGGAAAAAAAAAATCCTTTTAAGTCTCATGTGTTTCAAAGAAGCTAAAGATAATTAAAAAAACCTGCAAAAAATATACATTGCAAATCCAAAGAAGCAATATTTTGAGGAAATAATAATCTGTTTCTTAATTCTGAACTGAATCTCATTAAATAGAAATGATAAGAGTGCATTTCGTTATCATGGGACATATCTCACCCCAGACCTGCTTATTTCTTCTACTTCCTGATACAATTTCCAGGAACCCCCAAGGGGAATACACCAGGCAAGATTGGGTTACTGTTTGTACACGGAAACTCACTATGGCTCTACCATTTAAAAAAAAAATCATGATTTAATCATTCAGTGTGTGTGCGTGTTCTGTTGTACACTTCAATGTACTGATCACCAGAATAGGGTGTACATACATTTAATACTTTTTTTTGTTATGACTCACTTTCTCTCCCTCACTTTTTTCACTTAAAAACATGTCCCAAAGATCATGCATAGTAGTATAGAGAGAGAGTTCTCATTTCTTTTTAAAGCTGTATAGTATTCCATTGTGTGAATATACCATAGTTTATTCAACATTTGGGGTTTACAAATAGTGCTAAGATGATTAGCCTTGTACATACATCTTTTCACATTTTTGCCAGTGTACGTTTAAGGTAGATCCCTGGGAGTGGGATCTTAACAGGTAAATGCATATGGTCATTTGGTTAGATATTGTCAGACTAGCAATGTTTGAGAGTGTTTCTCCACAAAAACTCGCCACAACAGTATCCGGTCAAACATTTAAATTTTGGCCAATCTGATAGGAGATAAATGAGTATTTCAATGTAATTTTCATTTTCAATTCTCTTGTTATGAGAAAGCAGAGCGTTGCTCCTTATGTTACGATTGATTTGCATTTCTCTTTTCTGTGAACTGTCGATTTCTGTACTGTCGTTCACTTTTGTCTTCTCTGTTTTTTAGAAGTTCTTTATATATAAGGGATAATCAGCCCTTTGTGGTATGTTGCCATTATTTCTCAGTTTTTCATTTATCTATTTATTTTTTTGCTTATGTGTGTTTTTCCATACAAGAGATTTTTTTCCCCAAAATTGTATGTAATTTTATTATTTTTTTATTAATTTCTGTCTGATTCTGGATTTTGTGTCATAATTAGTAAAATTTTCCCCACTCCCAAACTACAGAGAGTCACACATATTTTCTCCTAGTACAGGTATCATTTTATTTCTTTAAATTCAAATCTATGATGTGATTTGACTTTATGCATTGGACCCAATCATATTTTATTTTATTTCTCTAAGGATCACCAGTAATCTCAACACCACCTATTCAAAAAGACAAAAATCCCCGCAGATTCAAGATACTGGACTCTGAATTTCGTATGCAATTACACAATTTATGAGCTTCCCATTCTGTTCCATTTGTCTGTCTGTGTATTCTTGCACCAGTACCAGACTTTATTATTATTATTTTAATTATACAGGGTTTATAGTATGTGTAAATGTTTAGTAGGACTATTCCCTGGAGAAGGACATCATGCTTGGTAAAGTATAGGGTCAGTGAAAAAGAGGAAGACCCTCAATGTGATGGATTGACACAGTGGCTGCAACAATGGGCTCAAGCTTAACAACAATTGTGAGGATGGCGCAGGACCTGGCAGTGTTTCATTCTGTTGTACATAGAGTCACTATGAGTCAGAACTGACTTGATGACACCTAATACAACAACAACATTCTCTATCATTGCAGCAAATTTTTTCAGTGGCTTCCCTGGCTATTCTTGTTTTCTTTTCCAAATAAATTTTATAATCAGCTTATCTCCAAAAATACAAACATCAGTAAAAATTTCCATTTCTTATAGCTCTGTTTACTTTCTCTTTTTCTGATTGCATAGGCTAACATTCTAGAATAATTGTAAATGGTACTGGAGGGAGTGGGTATTTTTCCCTTGTTCCGGTCTTTAGTGAGAAAGCTGCTTTGCCTTTGTTAAGTAAGATTTCAGTTCTGAGACTGACAGATATACATTTTTTGTTATATGGTTCATTACACTAAAGTGTGACTATAAGTTCCTATTTTTAAGACTTTTGAACATAAGTGAACGTTGTATCTTGTAAAATGCCTTTTTCTACATCAATGTACTAACTTTTTATATTCTTAGCTTACAGAACTTATTTTGTTTCTCACTTTGCCACCATGGTCATTCCTTCACAATCCCAGAATCTCTGATCGCTAAAATTTGGATAGCTCAAGACTTAGTCCTCTGTTATTTTACCCGTTGTCTTAGTTATCTAGTGCCGCTATATCAGAAATAACCACAGGTGGATGGCTTTAACAAATAAACATTTATTCTCTCACAGTTTAGGAGACTAGAAGTCCAAATTCAGAGTGCCAGCTCTAGTGGAAGGCTTTCTCTCTCTGTCAGCTCTCTGGGAAGGTCCTTGTCATCAATCTTCCCTTGGATCTAGGAGTTTCTCAGTGCAGGGAAACTGGGTTCAAAGGATACGCTCTTCTCCTGGCTCTTCTTTCTTGTCTCCTCTCAGCTCGTGTCTCTCTCTTGTATCTCAAAAAAGATTGACTCCAGATACAACCTAATCCTGTAGATTGTGTCCTGCCTCATTAATACAACTACCTCTAATCCTGCTGAATTAATATTGTAAAAGTCAAGACTTAAAACACATGGGATAGTTACGTCAGATAACAAAATGGAGGACTGGGAATCATGGCCTAACAAGTTGACACACAATTTTGGGGGACACAATTCATTCGGTAACACCCGTCTATATTTACTCCTTAGGTAATCTCATCCTGACTCCTGACTATAAAGAGCATCTATCTATACACTGATAACTGCCAAATTTATATTAGTGGCCTAGACTTTTGCTTGGAACTCAAAATGAAGATATCTACCTGCTTATACATCTCCCCTTGGATATCTGTTAGCTATCTTAAATGGAACTGAACTCTTGACTTCCTTCTACTCAAAACTATTTTTCATCCAAGCACCCATGTTGCAGTAAATTTATTTTTCAATATATACCTAGATGAGGCATGCTGTGTGCCAGATATTATTTTAAGAATTTTATAAATATTAACTCATTCAATTCTCATAATAACTCTGTGAGGTAAATACAATTATGCTCATTTTAACAATGAGTCAATTCATTGTTATTTATGTCTATTGAAGATAGGGAGAACGTAAAGTGATTTGCCCAGTGTTTCACAGGTAGTAAGTGGAAAATCTAAGACTAAAAACTGAGGCAGTTTGATCTCAGTCTATCTATGCTCCTTATCACTATGCAATGTATTCTTCTGTTTGCTGAGGTCAATAATTTGGAGTTATGCTTGACCCCCTATTTCCCTTAAGTGCCACATGAAATATATTAGCAAACCCTGATGACTCTTTCATCAAAATATATCCAGCATCTGAACACTCTGTATCTTATTCACTCTAAACCCCTGGTTTAAGTCACCATATTTCCTTAGCTGTATTATTGAAATAGACTCCAAACTAGTTTCTTGGTGTGATGGTTAATTCTATGTGTCAATTTGCCTAGGCTGTGGTGCCGAGTTGTTTGGCCTAGTCTAGACTCTCTTACGATATAGTTACTTGTGATTACATGAGTCGGACTTAAGTAAATCAGATTACCTTCCATAATGTGAGTGAGCCTCATCCAATCAGTTGAAGGCTTTAAGAGTAAAAAATGAGTTTTCCCTAGGGTTTATTCTGTCTCCAGAACATAAACAGACATTTCATCAGAACTCCCTTATTCTTTACTCTTCCAATCACCTGACCTATAGATTTTGAGAAACAAGACTGCAGGAATCTCTTGCCTGTTACCTGCAGTCCAGATTTTGGACTTGCCAGCACCCCACAATTGCATTAAACAATTATTTAAATGAAATTAATCTCTCTCTGTCTCTCTCTCTCTATATATGTATGTAGATAGATATAGATATGGACATATAGATGTATAGATATACAGAGATAAATATATGTGCATATCAGTGTGTATATCATCAGTGTATATATCTATCTGTATCTATCTATCTACCTATCTTATTTATCTGTCTATATCTGTCTGTGGTTCTGTTTCTCCAGGGAACCCTAAGACACTTACATTTCACATCTGTTGCTCCTACAATGTGTTCTCCATTGGCCTGTATTGCCCCGTTTACAATATATATCAGTGCTCTGCTCAAAATCCTCCACTGTATTTCCAAATCACTTAGTGTAAGAGTAAAGTTCCTAAAATGACTTAAAAGCAGCTACATGACCATGACTCGTTGACCTTATCATTCATTCTACTCTAAACACACTTGGCATCCTTATGGTTCCTTGAATACACCAAGCCCATCAATACCCTTTGCACTTACTGTTGCCTCTGCCCAGCACACCCTTTCCATAGATATGTTCATGTTGCTCTTAACTTATTTATTTTAGTTCTAAACTCATATGTCACCTTCTCAAAAAGGCTTTTCTTAATATCTTCAACTCATTACTCTACTTTTTTTCATAACATTTATCATCATCTGAAATAGTATATGCATATTTGTTTTCTTGTTGTTTATTTTGTATATAGCCAGATTAGGAACTTTTATATTTTACTACTAAATTTCCAGCATTTGAAAATGTATTTGGCATAAAATCGATCTTCAGTAATTATTAGCTGAATAAATAAAGAATAGTATGGTTTTCTTTGCATAATTAATAGCTCTTCTTATGGACAGTTCTACAGTGTCAATGTTTCATGGAACACCTTTTAGGAAACTCTGAGTTAAATACTAGGCAAGATGTTCTTATCTAAACTTGGTGGAAAGCTAATCAATTTCTACTTTGTTTTGATTGCTCACGAGCCAAAGAATGGTATTGAATTAAGCCAATTTTCTCCTGCCTCTGTTTACTCATGTCCTGACTGCATGGGTTGGTACAACCTAGAATGTATTCCTTTATCTTTATCTAAAATCAACCAGTCTTTGTGCTATGTAAAGAATAGCTGTTCATTAAGTATTAGTCTCCTTTTCTTTTCCTCTCACATTCAATGAATTTACCAAGGTTGGTCAATAGATTTCAACCTGTAAGCCAACTTTGAGACTGAGAGAGTAATACATTGAGAAGGTTTAGAAGGCTCAATTAGGGCTCAGTGGGAAAGAGTGTCTTCTTTGATAAGTCATGATTGCCTAGGACTAGAAAGAATGAGTGGCAGCAAGAGTGACACATGTTTTTATGGCTTTGATATAGAAAGTAAGTTCCTGGAGAAAAGGTAATTTATATATATTTTTGTATCTTTTCATTATCCAACACACGACATTGTCAGGATATTGTACATAATGGGCACCCCATACATATTTTTTGTTTTCATGGTTGTTCAGTGAATGCTTAAGAAACATTTATTTGTACCCAGAGCATGAATCTCTTGCCTCTGTTTCCTAGGCAACTTTTCCCTTTATAGGAGTAAAAGAGCATTAATCCTCAATATATTGCTAGATGAATCTGTCTGTGGCACCCAAATATCACCTGTTTATGTATCATAAAAAATAGAGTTCTGCAAGTTATTATGTAAAAGAAAAGTATTTCTTTTACTTGTACACTTTTCATGTGCAAATAAACATAATTTATATTCTGCTGGGGGTTAACAAGTGTTGCAAGATTCCTCAAAATAATTTATAAAACATCACTAAAATCCAGTAGCTCAGTGTGAATTCTTGTTGAACTCAATATGAGTTACTGTCCTAACCTAAAAAAAAAAAGTCATACTGTTGACAGGAATGAGAAGAATCTGAGATATAAGTTAAGAATTTATAGTGCCTAAGGTCTCTGAGTCAGAATCGACTCTACGTCAACGAGTTTGGCTTTTTCTTTAGGAATTTTTTTTAAAAAGTTTCCCAGTGGGATGTCTCACTCTCAAAACAAAAATATTATATACCAAAGTTTACAGGTGCATGTTGATATTGTATTACATTTTCAACAGCAGTTCTTAGTTTCTAGAGGAGTAATTTGAAGTAGCAAGTGAAAAGCGTTGAGTTTTAAAGCATTTGCCAAACTTCTCAATGAAATCAGGCATTTTTGGTGCATGTCGGTGAGTGAGCTTCCTCTCAGAGTTCTCAACCTAATTGTTGTTTTTGATGGTTTTTAATGAATTTCGTGCTAACAAAGGGCAGCCATGGTCACAGATCTTGTTTATTCATCCTTACCTCAAAAAGAAAACAAATGCATGCAGAATAGCCAATTAATGCCTGAGCAATTGGTTAGTAATTATATGCTTATCATTTATCCCTTTATATTAAAGTACATCACTCCAATCCATCAAATGTGTTAGCTAAGCCATTAGGAATCTGATCCAAAAGCTACATTCTCTCTGAATAAGAAACTTTGTGTGAGTCTAACGGTATTTGACAGGCAGCCTGTTGTGCGGGCGGCAATGGTGGTTCAGTGGTAGAATTCTCATCATCCCTGAGGGAGCCTCGGATTTGATTCTTGGCCAATGGACCACGTGTGCAGCCATCACCCATCTGTCAGTGGAGTCTTGCATGTTGCTATGGTGCTGGCAGGTTTTGGCAGAGTTTCTGGAGTAAGACAGACTAAGCAGAACGGCCTGGTGATCTATTTCCAAAAATCAGCCAATGAAATCCTATGAATAACAACTGTCCAGTTCACAACTGATCATGTGGATGGTACAGAAGTGGACAGCGTTTCATTCTGTAGTGCATGAGGTCACATGAGTTAGGAGCCAACTCAACTGCAGCTAACAACAACATGTTCAGGCCCAAGCTAGTGGAGTATGGGAGGCAGAAGACATTTGATGTTAGACATACTTGATAGGCCCAGATTCAAATCCCAGCTTTGTTACTTGTGCTAAGTTCATGACTTAGCTTTACCAAATCTCAGTTTCTTAATCTATAAGATGAAGAGAACGTTAGCAAGCTTACAGAATTGTTACCTCCTAAAGGAATGCTTGGCATAGAAGAAGGAAATCTACAAATAGATATAAACCAATTATGTCCAAATTTGAGTGAATAATTTGCTTTGTTTTTATTTAATGCTATACCATTTTTGTATCAATCTTCAGTGTACCCTTTATGGTCTCTGCAAGTACTGTGATATACAGAAAGAAGCATAGAGCAGACTCTATACATAAACCATGACAAGAATGCTTGTGTAGACTATAGCAATATTTTTATTTCTTTCTAATGAGTTCTACAAATATGCCACCCAAATGTTCTTTTACATATATAAATAAGACTATGTTTTTTACTTGCTCAAAATTACTCATTGATTTTCATTCATCTACCCTTCAGGATAAAATATAGACTTCTTGACATAATCTGAACATAGTCAAATTTCTACTCTTCTCTCATTTCAAACTAATATTCCAGCAGCACTGAATCACTGTGGGTCCTTAATGCAGTGCCAACTCATTCCCTCTTGCCTTGACACTGACCTTCTCACTAATAGGAATATTTTATTCCCATTTGCTTCCTGATGAACCTATTCTACCTCAAATGCAGCTCTCCATGAAGTCTTCCGTGGCATGTTAGGCAAACTTAAATTCTTCTTCTATACTTCCACTCAATTTTTAATTAAATTAAGACTTGATTGTAGAACATGTGTGAGTGTATGGGTTGAATGGTGACTCCAAGACCTAGGGATGGTTACAGACGAAACTTTATAAGGGCTGCATAATTTGCATCTTCTTGAAACCAAGGCCAGGGGAGTGGAGGTATCAGAAACAGCCTCTCTGCACTAATCAGATCTAAGGGAAAACAGCATCATAGTTATATCTGGTTTTTGTATTGCTAATCATAAAATTTACAGACACGATCATTGTCTTTTATGGTTATATATATATACCATAATATCTGGCACATGTAGGCACTCAGTAAGTACATATTAGAGAATGAAGGAGCACTTTTACTGCAATGTAAAACATGCCCTAAGCAAAAATATTTTTTTACAAACATTTTATTTATTAGGAAAAAAATCTGGAGTTGAAGATGTCTCCTAAATCATTTAATATTTTATAGGTTTGAAATGTGAAAAGATATTTAGATAATCTTTAACTGAACAAAATTTTATAAAAAAGAACTTAAAATATGCATATTCTATATGGAATCAAATAATTTTATATGTAAAAAGTAGTTGAGCAGACGAAAATGTAACACATGGACTCAACCTTATTTTGTTACAGAGTAAAAAGCACAGAGGCCATTATCTCTAAGACTGCCTTTTCAATGTGCTGATAGAATAAGTTTCAGTCTAACATGAACTTGAGCCTTCGATGATCTGGAAATGTTATTTCAAAGACATTTTCCTCCATTTAACATCATAAATATTGGATTTCCAAATGGGTCAAATCACAGACCTCTGTTTAAGTTTTTGTCTCTTCCTCTGGTATCAAGGTCTTTTTTTGTTTTGTTTGTGCGTGTGTGGGGTGCGGGGTAGTTTACTACATAGCTACCCTACATGTTTTAGTATGTTCTCTTGACCCTGTTCATTTTTATAAGATAAATTCCTTTCTCCAGAGAGTCTCAAATCATTATAATCAGAGCTAGGGGCCTCCCCCATGGTGATTTTTGCTTTATTGGGATTCAGGGACTCCAGGCAGGTAATAATTAACCCCTTGACCTGTTGATAAGCCATGGCACTCAATTGAACCCAGAGTCTTTGCTGGTTCATTTCATAGTTATCCATTAGAATGATGGTATCCTCCTTAACAGGGATAAGGATAGAGCATTCTGTGGGTGCAATGGCCATTTTCTCCTATAACCCTGAAGATCAGGATCTCTTTTTAGATGAAAGAAGCATAGGTAGCAGCAGTAGAAACATCTATGGCCTTGTAGGAGCCTAGTAAGTAACCTGTTTTAGGAGTGTGGACTTTGGCTCACTACACATAACTACTCTTCTTTCATAGGACCAATTATTTGATGGGACCATATAATACACAGGGTATCAGTCTATCCTTCAGAATGCTATAAAATGGGAGTCAATGCCTGGTTGAGTCAAATGACCAGTAGTCACAGAGTGACAGTCATTCCCTGATCCTAGCAGCATTCATGACTTATACTGGAATGAAAACACAGGGTTCAATCTAAGACACAATGATAAGTAAGGGCCAAGACACATGACACAGAATCACTTTAAGGAGCACCCCAATCCCCATACTCTTGTCCCTAAATGCCAAATATTGAAACTTCCAACTTAGTTTGTCAAATCTATAACAGAGGCCTGGTGATGTCATTGTTAGGTGCCATTGAGTCAGTTCCAACTCATAGCGACCCTTGTGCAACAGAAAGAAACACTGTCCAGTCCTAGGTCATCCTCACAATCATTGTTATGTTTCAGCCCATTGTTGCACCCACTGCATCAATCCATCTCATTGAGAGTCTTCTTCTTTTTTGCTGACCCTGTACTTTACCAAGCATGATGTCCTTCTCCAGGGACCAGTCCCTCTGGATAACATATCCAAAGTACATGAGGCTTGGTGGGACTTGGTAAATGTACCACAGTGCAGCTGGGCTCCAAACACAAGCTTGCCAATAGGCAGCAGCACAACTCAAAGGCCCTCTAGCCAGCAGGCAGCAGCTCAAAGGATATGCTCACCAGGAAGCCTTAGAGCCAGTTAGTGAGTTAAAAGAAGAAAGACCACCAGGTGGTGGTGGTCATCACTTTGATCATCCTGCTCACACTGCCTGTTGTTTTGTGTTTGCCCCAATGGAAGGCAGGATCAAATCTCCCTCCCCAAAGCTTGTTCAGATGTTGAAACAGATGATATCACATATGCAACAAGAGGATATACAAAGGCTTATTTCTTACAAAATAGGGCTTCCTGGGAGAGGGGACAGGGCAGATACCTACAATGGTGAAGAATGTCTTGAGCAAAGGAACAGGTAATGGCTTTGGTTTGTTTCATGGTCAAGGGATGGTGCTGGAGGGAGCGTTCTTGCATCTGGGCCAGGGTTTGTGTGGTTTTATCTTACCCACGGACACCAGGGGAGGGAGCACTTGGGCTCTCTTATTGGCTTGCCCATATATGGCACAAGATTGGATGAAGAAGGGGTGGATCCTGAAAGCTATCAGAGGTCAAACATCAAAAATGGAATCAGACTCTATTATGCAAGTTGATCATATAATGAAACCCTAGACGTGATGTTTTCTCAAATTGTCTGCCAATGATTTTCTCTTTTCATTTCTCTTCCAACCTAAAGTGATATATAGTAAAAGACAATGATATGCTTCTTTCTCAATTTTTCTCCATAGTGCACTTAAGAATTAAATCGGTCTCCCCAATCTTACTTACAATTATTGTTCAGTGCTTTTCTTCACTGCTGAGTTATAAACTCACAGAGGACAGAAACAGCACTTATGACATATGGTAGGCATCCAAAAGAGAATTGTTAAATGAATAAATAATTGAAATTAGTTTACGGATATTGTACCACTTAGTGAGGCCGTAAGTTACGCATTACGCGGAAATATTGCTACATGAATTTGACCCAAAGAGAGAAGACCGCTATCTTAAAAATCAGTAAATCACAATGCAAAAAAACCCAAAACAAAACCACACAAGTTTGCTCCTTTTATCCTATGTTGTCTTTGACAAAGCATATAACTTCTTTAAATCTGACTTTCTTAATCTGCAAAATGGGAAAGTTCCTTTCCTGAAAATCTGTGATTTTTTTTTCCCTGAGATTTTGTACCTGGAAGGAATCTAAATTATGAATTATTGCTTTTGAATATTATAAGATTTTTATCATTCTCTCCTCCTTATAGTCGTCTTCCATTGATAAGGAATGATAATAACCTGAGGATATTAAGCTCAAAGATTGTATGTGCAATACATTTTAAATTAAGAGGATAATAGAATGTCATGCCACCTAAAACTGAGCTCTGTCTGCCTAAACAAGAGGTCCTCTATGCTCTCTTAAGTGGTGCTTTAAACCATTGCTCATGCAAATCAACAAACATCACAGAATAATTAGGGAGAGTAGAAATCATTACAGCCTCAGCCTTCCCTATTATTGAATTGTAACCACTCAATATGGAACTGCCTAAAGCAATTGCTGAATGCGATAGATCCAACTGTATCTCCTTCAGAGCCCACAGAACCATCCTGCTGCGGCCTGTGGGTTCCACACAAGGTCCCTCCCTCAATTAGGATTTAATCAGCTTGGAGGGCAGCTGAGAATTCCAATCATTATTTTTTCCAAGATCCCATCAATCTTGTCTATTGAATTAATTTGATTTTCTTTTCTTCCTCTATAAGAATGCTAAATCTTCTTAGTGGGGAAAAATGGTGGGGGGAAATAAAGTGGAAGAAACTAATTTTTACAAGATGTTTAAATGAAACTCCGTAAGAATTTATTTTAAACCAGTCCAGTATACCTGTACCTTAATGCCTTGAGAACAGGAAAGAGTTCAGGAAGGAGTCTCTCTGAGGGCCTCATTTCTCTTATTGCCTATCACAGCAACATGGGGTAAATTTCTCTTTTTGGTCTGGAGGCAGTGTGTACTGTGGTTAAAGGACTAGGGATTTAGAGACAGATAGCTCTGGTTTCAAATCCCACTGCCACCACACCTCCACTTACAAGCCACATAACAAATTCAGGTACATTTCTTGAGACTCAGTTTCCTTATACCAAAAAGGAGAAAATGAAGTTACCTACTTTAGATAAAAACTGTAAATATTAGATGGAATATATGATCTTAAGTACTTAGAACAGTTCCTGTGCATTATATTATTTTAAAATGGTAGCTATTATTTTTATCCCTTATTCTCTATTACCTTCACACACTTATCTTCAGCCCCTCAGGATGAAAATTCTGTCAATAAATGAAATAAAATGGATTTCTGCAGATGAACGTCATCGGCATCATGAGGGTATTTAGAATTAGTCATCATTCTCATTTTGTGAAATCATACAGTCTAGCAATATCTTTTAAGGGTCACAAAAAACATATTTGGAGCTTAAATTTTAGCTTATTATTAAATACATTTATTGGAATATAATGATTAGTCATTTACAAACTTGAAAAATTGAAACATCCCTTCTGTTTTTTCCATTCTTTGAAATTGTTGTGGGAAGATAATGTGACACAAACATTTTATAATAAACAATAAAGATTATATTTTTTAACCTTAAATTGAGGCTGCAAATAATATTTGAAAATTTTTCTTTATTTTTTCATTACACTTTATGCTTACTTTGACTGTAAGTCTGATTCTATTGCCTTGCAATTATGTGTTTCTATATCTATGTCAACACAGCGAGCTTCTCAAGGGTGGGGGCTATATGATTCATCTTCATATAAGACAAGACCTCTAACAAAACCCATAGTAGAAGCTTACATGGTGAGAAATGAAACCTGTTGCCATTGAGTCAATTCTGACTCATAATAACCCTGTAAGGCAGAGTAGAACTGCCCCATAGGGTTTCCAAGGAGTGGCTGGTGGATTTGAACCCATCTTTTTGTTAGCCCCCGTAGCTCTTAACCACTGCACCACCAGGGCTGCTAGTAGAAGATTAATCACCCTTTATTGAGTGAAGAAAAAATTGCATTGGTGAGTGGGCAATTCCCTGCTATCAGGCTATACTAGAACTTTATCCTTGTATTAAGGATTCTAGATCCTCTTAATTTTAAAGGCCATCAGTGTAGGGCATTCCAAAAACCTGTCCAACTCTGTTCAATCACCATCTGTCAAGAATATTTTGCTTCTCTAACAGTAATCTCATGTACTGCAGTTTTCAGCACATTCCTTGAACTTTAGACTTAGCTTAGGACCACAGAAGCTACCCTAGATAATGTAACAGCTCACATGTATTTAAGAGTACTGTCTTTACTCCTTTTATTCTCCAATTAAATAAACATAATCGTATCCACCATTGTTTTCAATGCCATTTTTTTCTTCTCTCCCCAAGCTAATAACAGAAGCTTGGAGGACGAAGAGGAAAAATAATAGCGACAATAATGAGGAATATACATAATACTTAGCATATGGTAGACACTCTTCCAAGCACTTTACATATATCAGATGATCAATCCTCACAACATTTTTACGAGATGTATTGTTGTTATCTACATTTAACAGCTGGGAAAACTGAGGCAGAGAAACATTTAAATGATTTGCAAAAGGTCACATAGCTAATAGAAAATCAACCAGAATCTGTGCTTTTGTCCATTAAACCTCCTAATTGCTTCTCCTAGAGTGAAACTTCCCACTCCAACTTATCATTTGTTTGGGGTTCAGTTTGTCTATGATAATGCCAAGTCACTGGTAGTATCCTGTATTTTGTGAGGGATAGGGCAAAAAGATATGAAGACTTCCCATATTGCCCAAGAAAGATTTACTGCCATTAGGATTGAACTCTTGCCATACCACCATATATGAAAGAACTGTTTTCAGTCATTTACAACAGGCAGTGCAGATCTGTGATTTTTGAGAAAGGAGTAACAAATGAGTTTAGCCTATGCTCGCCTCACATTGCTGCTTTGAGACAATCTCCAGGCTGCCTTGGAGAGAGGGAAGGGCAGAGTTGAAGAGATAAAAATCAAAGTACCAGGTGGTCAAGGTGGCTAGAATTTGTAGGGCATAGTACTAGGGAGGAGGGAGAAAGAAACTACCTAACATCATGGAGAACCACTAGAACGGAGTAGCCAAATTTCCAGCACTTACACTACACAGGAGTAGTTTATGTTTCCACCAGGGAATAGTTTGCATTGCATACCTCCAAGGCTGGAGAGGTGACCCAAGGAAAACATTGCATTGCTTAGTGGGTAGGGTATTTAATCTCTAAAGAAAAAGGACTTTTTTCTTTTTTCTTGCTCAATGCCTCATTCATAGTTAAATAAACAAATAAAAATTGAGTGACCTGAAAATCCCTCTTTGACGTCTGCTTGGTGGAAAAGTAGGGCCCATATGTTGTGAAATCAGCATGGATTAAAACTCTATATATTTTTTCTGGTGTATTCCAAGGAAGCAGTCACCATTCCCATGGGTGATGAATGCAGCATTGATAGAATATATGATGGAAAGAGGTCTGAGTAGATTATTAAAAACCTGTAGTGTGAACTATTACCAATGCAAATTATTAGTCATCTCTGTTTCAAACATGTAAGGTATTTTCAATTATAATCTAATTTTTTCTTTTAATCTAATGCATTATTTGCCTTCTCTTTAAGAAAAAGAAGATGGGATTTTTATTTTTAGTAGTCAAATAGGAAGTTAGTCTATCTACATGGTTGTGGATAGTTAGGGATACATTTAACATCAGAAGTAAGAACTTAATATAGGATCCTCAAATAAGGGGAGAAGACAGAGCTGTCCTTTCAGCCCATTGGGCAGGGAGCATAGCCATCAGAGTTAGATCATTCCCTGATTATTGCTTTCTTGCTTTGAAAATTTAAATTAGAAACTGAGACAAAAAAGGCTACAATGATGAGTGAACTGATAGAAGAAGAAGGAAAAGTGGAAATAAAATAATTGGTGTCTTTTAGTAAATAGGTATGTTGAGTGGTTCTTAATAAATATACTATGCTTACAAATCATGTCCATCTTTTTTTACTGTTTAATCTATGGAAGTGTATATTATTCTTGGCCTTCTTAATGTTGAACCAGATAAAAGAGATAAAAGATAGACACAATTTACAGACATTTTCATTATTGCAATAGTGAAGGATTCTATGGGTGAAATACTGAACAATGCAGGAAGCATCAAAAGAAGATGGAAGGAATACACAAAGTCACTGAACAAAAAAGAATTGGTTGATGTTCAGCCATGTCAGGAGGTAGCATATGATCAAGAATCAATGGTACTGAAGGAAGAAGTCCAAGCTGCAGTGGAGACATTGGTGAAAAACAAGGCTCCAGGAATTGATGAAATACCAATTGAGATGTTTCAACAAATGGATGCAGAGCTGAAAGTGCTCACCACTCATCTATGCCAAGAAAATTGGAAGATAGCTACCTGGCCAACCAACTGGGAGAGATTCATATTTATGCCTCTTCCAAAGATATGTGATCCAACCAAATGTAAAATTTTGCTGAAAATCATTCAAAATTGGTTGTAGCAGTACATGGACAGGGAACTGCCAGAAATTCAAGCTGGATTCAGAAGAGGACGTGGATCAAGCGATATCATTGCTGATGTCAGATGGATCTTGGCTGAAAGCAGAGAATACCAGAAAGATGTTTACCTGTATTTTATTGAGTATGCAAAGTCATTCAACTGTATGGATCATTACAAATTATGGATAACATTGCAAAGAATAGGAATTCCAGAACACTTAATTGTGCT
>NW_004444037.1:1558556-1598889 GCF_000243295.1 Trichechus manatus latirostris | reverse complement strand
ACTGATGAAGATCAGTAAAGACTACAGCCTTCAGTTTGGATTATACCTCAACATAAAGAAAACAAAAATCCTCACAACTGAACCAATAAGCAACTTCATGATTAACAGAGAAAATACTGAAGTTGTCAAGGATTTCATTTTACTTGGATCCACAGTCAACACTCATGGAAGCAGCAGTCAAGAAATCAAAGGACACATTGCATTGGGCAA
This sequence comes from Trichechus manatus latirostris, assembly GCF_000243295.1. Lineage (NCBI taxonomy): Eukaryota > Metazoa > Chordata > Mammalia > Sirenia > Trichechidae > Trichechus > Trichechus manatus. The sequence goes on along the minus strand of NW_004444037.1, from coordinate 1,598,679 downwards.
ATCTGCTGCAAGAGACCTCTTTAAAGTGTTAAAAAGCAAAAATGTCACCTTGAAGACTAAGGTGCACCAGACCATTATGTTTTCAATCACCTCATATGCATGCAAAAGCTGGACAATGAATAAGGAAGACCAAGGAAGAATTGATGTCTTTGAATTAGGGCGTTAGCAAAGATTATTGAATATACCATGGACTGCCAAAAGAACTAACAAATCTGTCTTGGAAGAAATACAGCTAGAATGCTCCTTTGAAGTAAGGATGGAGAGACTTCGTCTCACATACTTTGGATATGTTATGAGGAGGGATCAATTCCTGAAGAAGGACATTATGCTTGGTAAAGCAGAAGGTCAGCGAAAAAGAGGAAGTCCCTCAACAAGATAGATCGACACGGTGGCTGCAAGGGTGGGCTTAAGCATAATAACGATTGTGAGGATGGCACAGGACCAGGCAGTGGTCCATTCTGTTGTGCATGGGGTAGCTATGAATTGAAACTAACTTGAAGGCACCTAACAACAGCAACTACACTGTATAAAAATCACAACAATTAGGGCCAAAGCAAGGAAAGAGTGAACTGCAAAAGGTGCAAGTCTGTGTGAAGGTTGTGATCAGAAAGACATCTTCCTGGATACTTGCATCTAAATCCTAAGACTCTGTAATTTACATACACTTGGAAAAATGATGATGAGATATTCTAATAATGATGTAAGTCTCATCCATCATGGCTGGTTTTCCAACAAATTTTTGTGATTCTTTGACTGATAGAAGAAGGAAATCATTTCCAATTTAGTTAAAGAGTGAAGAGACAGATTCACTTTAAAAATTACATTCTCCTTTCAAAATAAAAAAATAAATATCTCATAATCAAATTGGTACTATCAAATAAAAACCTAACTTCGAATGGATCCTTAGGTCTTGTAATAGCAATTACTACTGCCAGGAAAAGAGGCACATGTAAGTATCACCATTATATGACACCATTAGAGTCCTTTGTGTTGAATCACTCTTAAATGATAGCCCTGAGGCACTAATGAGAGTTTAAGTAAGAAGTTCATCAGGCGCGCCTGGTTGTGGGTCACCGGAGAGCAAATAATGTATCCCTATCCATGGGAGCCGGAACAGCAGGTTCAAAAAGTCTTTTAAGTCAAGCAAGTGCCCGGTTGGAAGCAATGTTTCAGTAACAGGGTTAGAGGAAGCAAATCAACAGTATAGTTGTCTGAGCTAATTCTGGGGGTGGGAAATATAAAATAGTTAAGGGGCAATGTCCATGTTTAGGAAAGTTTCATATAAAATGAACAAGATAAAATGGATAGTGTGTATATGATGGTAGGCTTGGTATTGTGGCTTGGGGGATAGCAAGATACATTTATAGCACAGAGAAAGGCTAGAATCCATGAGAAATATATCCGCTTAAAGAGAAGATGAAATAATTTCTGGTGATATATATCCATTAAAATGTATGTATATTTATCTTGCGGAACAATTTTAGAGTTAAATGGATGCTATAACTGGAAATAATATATAATTGTGATTCATAGAATCATACAGGCAATTTTCTGTTTATTTTATTTAGAATTAGATTGTATTTGTGGAGACAAAATGAGAAGTACATTTAAAAATGACAAATAATATTTTAACGGTTTTAAATTAGAACAGTTGACTTAATTGCCAATAAACATGATATTTCAAAATGAAGAGCCAGAATAAGATGAAAAATCTTCAAGGAAATACTTGAAAATCAATTACATGAGTCCTTGCCAAAGTTGGGAGTATGTAAAGGTCAGGTTATTGTAGATCTTTAGAAAGAATTTACTTGTAAAGAGCTATACTGTGGGTCCCACCTCAGAGGGAGGACTTGACTTGTGTCCCCTGCATTGGAAAAGTAGAGTAGAGAATATCATGGACTGATGTATGATTCCCACCTGAAAAATTTAAATGGTGAGGTATGAAGTGGCTCTGTAGAAATGGGCTTCAATTACCTGAGCATTTAAGGACCAAGGAGGTGTGAGTGTGTCATAGAACTTGATGTGGGCCAATGTAACATTGGACTTGGGTTAAATTATATCAAATCCTGACCAAATGGGTTGCCTAGAGGAGCAAACAGACTCAGAACAAAGAGGTTGCACATGAATTGCCAGACTTATAGGGGCCAAGGAAGAAGGAAGCAATGATATAAGTTCATTGCCCACATCAAGAATAAAGCAAATGCGAGCTCTTTAGCAATTGGGGTTATCAGTTGCAATAGAGTCAATTCAGACTCATGGTGACCCCAAGTGTTTCAGAGTATATCTGTGATCTATAGAGTTTTCAATGTGTGTGTGTGCCCACACAAGAAATACTCAGCTTTAAATAGTGGCCAGGCCCAGAGAGTACAGAACCAGCTCTTACAGTAACAACCAAGTAAAAACTTTAGCCCCTCCACTTACTCCCTTCTTATGTGCCAACCTCAGAGGATTCAGAAACCATCATTAGGAATACAGTGGCAGAGTAGAAGGGGAAGGAAAGAAGCTGAATGTATCATTTTCTTTGACGACTTTTTCTGTCAGTTACAGGCCTTAGCAGGGTAGCTGTAATTCTGAATGAAGGTGGAAGCTTGTATTGTTACAGTAGTCTGGAGATTTAAGAAGTGAATTAAATATATATGTTTGCTGTTTTAAATACACTTTATATTATCTATGTTTTGAGTTCTAAGAGACTTTTACCCAGGGTAAGAAAAGCTAGCTTCCCTGAACAAAAGATCAGGGCAGAAGAAAAGTAAAGTAGCTGTGTGATTGTATTCCATTGGTCCTGCTTGTTCAATGTATTGTTTATGTTACCCTTTTGGACGCACTCATAATTTTTTAAGAATTTATGTACACTATTATTACAAATGGAAACCCTGGTGGCATAGTGGTTAAGAGCTATGGCTGATAACCTAAAGGTTGGCAGTTTGAATCCACCAGACGCTCCTTGGAAACCCTATGAGGCAGTTCTACTTTGTCCCATAGAGTCGCTATGAGTCGGAATCGACGGCGACAGGTTTGATTTTGAGTTTATTATTACAAATGCATGCTGGAGAGCATCAAAAATTCCTAGATATAAAAATAAAACCAGGACTCTTAAGAAAATTTAAATTAAGATCAGAGTTTTAATTGTTATAGACATGGTTTTCTGAGTCACACTGTGTTTGATGATTTAAAGTAACTGTGGCTCTTATTAACTAAGACTCATCAAGTAAGTCATGGTAGTGCCTGAGTTTTCATCCAAGGGCAGAAGAACTTACCCACTGAATGAATTTCAAATAAAAAGTAGAAGTTAAAATAAAATCTCTTCCTGATTACACCCTTATGTCATGATTGCAGGACTTACAAGTTGCAATAAGAAAAACAACAAAAACAGCCAACCAAAAAATTAAACAAATAAGACAAAACGAACTCACCTCATTAGAAGCTGACTTAGTATTCATTGCATGGTTTAGGCTCTGAAAGTTTGTGGTTTCCATTTCTATGAAAAACTTGAATAAGGCTGTTGATGCAAATTATGGTTACTTGACAAAAAGAAACCCATGCTGGTCAAAATCCAATTGCTGTTGAAAAATACCTCCATTTTATTATTGGAGATTTTCCTTCTCTTGTTACCTCAGGTAACAAATCTATACCTAATACAATGCTGTTTAAACTTATTGGGGCAAGGAGATCATGAACCTCTTTGAGAGTCAAAAGAAAGCTTTTGATATTTCCTTTTCCTGCTCAAAAGCATGCACATATGTACTTAGGGTCCATCTGTTGCCTTTGGTGGCCAATATTACTACCTCTTTCTTATGGTAAAGATGCCCTCTTTTCAGTATCCTCAGTACGCCTGAAGCTGTGGGGAGGATGCCTTCTTCCCATGGGATAGTCAGATCTTGGGCTGGTGAAAGTCATCATTTCTGCCACATCTCAAGTATTTCAGCATGTCCTAGGGGTAAAAAGACAGACAGTGAGCTAATATTGTTTAAGCCTCTGGAGCAAGACTTTTGAAGCCAGTTATACCCACTGACTTTTCAGCTGTTGTTGTTAGTTGCTGTTAAATTGGCTCCAGCTCATGGTGACCTTGATTATAACAGAATGAAATGTTGCAGGGCCATGTGCTATCTTCATGATCATTGGAGGTTTGTGGTCATTGTAGTGGCTGTTATGTCAGTCCATCTCATGGAGGGTTTCTCTTGTTTTCGCTGACCCTCTACTTTACTGAGCTAATAAATTTCCCTTCTCATTTAAACTAGTTTGTATTGGGTTTCTTTTCTTCTTTGACACATGCCCTAAACTGCTAATGTTTGCTTATACTTTCATGGGTTCCTTGATTCAAGGAAGTCGTTAACCTCCCAGTCCAAGTTAAGAAAACGTCTCTTTGTGTGGCTCCTAAAAATGGAGTACTGGAAATTAATAAAGAAAAAACAAAATGTAACCAAAGTTAAAGGAAAGACAGGCAGGAGTATATTCCAATCCCCTAGTATTCTTCCACTACCTCTGAGAGAGAAGACACATATCTCTTTTTAGCATTAAAAAACCCAGAACAGCAATATGTTAAAGTTCATGGGAGGAAGAATAAGAAGATTCATAAAGTCTCAATCATTTTATTTGTTTATGATTATAGGTAATTGTTCACTAAAATACCAACTTCTTCATATCTTTGAAAGCATTTAGCATATAATAGGTGATCAAAAGAATTGTAACATGAGTGAATAAGTTATTGGTAAAAGGCTAAGTCTGTGGGTAACCATGCCCAGTCAGAAATACCATACATATTTTTACATGTTTGATACTATTTCATTAAGATTCTTGGAATGCTATGACATTTTTACCTCATGGATACTTGAAATATTTTGGTATGAAGAGTAGAATTGACAGTTATAATTGTAAAGAAAAGATGGTTTTGTCAGTGATATGCATGTGTGTGCACATATGTGTGTAAGTGTATGTAACTGTGTGTTTGTTTCTGATTGTGTGTTTACATTTACGATGTGAAAGAAGTGAAAAAGATAAATACTTTTCATGGTGAGTACTATACCAATAGATAGAAAAGGGAAAAACTCCATGGTTTTTTCTAAATTGCAAAGAAATATCACACATTGAGTAAAGGCTGATAGACTCCGATGTGATAAAGAAAAGTTACATGTTCCCACTATAACAATTGTCTCAGGTGAAGATTTTAAAATCTTTTTACTTCTGACTTAGAATACTTTGTGTTTCACATGACTTACTGAGTTATGGTAAACTTCCTAATGAATACTTTTCTTCTTGAGTATGAAGCTACATATACTGTTTAAAGTGTAATTCCAGGTACCATCATCTCTTTGCTTAACTATTGCAGTGGCCTCTTAAATTGGTCTTTCTACTTGTATCCTTGTTTTATAGTCTATTCTACACTGATTGGCCAGAGCAATCCTGCTAAAATTTAAGTGACATTCTGTCACGCCTCTGCCCTATGTTAGAGAAAATCCAAAGCTTTCCATGGCCTATAGGCTTTATGTGATTTGGACCCTTGCTCATTTTCTAACTTCATCATCTGACATTTTCTTCATTACTCTTGCTGGTCTAATTATACTGGCCTTCATACTGTTCTTTGAATCTGTGCTGTGCTTACTTAGAACACTATTCTCTCAGATTCCAACATAACTCGTGGTCTTTATTCCTTCAGGTCTCTGCTCAAATGTAATTGTGTCAGAGAAGCCACTTTGATCACTTTATACAAAACAATCACATCCCACTATTATTACTCTTTATTCTCGTATCTGAGGAGCCCTGATGGCACAGTGCTTAAAGGCTTGGCGGCTAATTGAAAGGTGGACGGTTTGAACCACCATCAGCTCCACAGGAGAAAGATGTGGCAGTTTGCGTCCATAAAGATTTACAGCCTTGGAAATCTATGGGGCAGTTCCACCCTACCCTATATGGTCGTTATGAGCCAGAATGGGCTTGACAGCAATGGGTTTGGTGTTTTTTGGCATTCTCATATCTGTTTCAGGAGAAAGATGTGGCAGTCTGCTTCCATAAAGATTTACACCTTGGAAACTCTATGCGGCAGTTCTCCTCTGTCCTATAGGGTCACCATGAGTCGGAATCGACTCGATGGCACACAATAACAACATGTGTGTTTTTTTTTGTTGTTGTTTGTTTTTGTTTTTACCTAGCATACTATTTATTTGTTAGCTTATTGTCTGTCTGCTCAACTTGAATGTAAATTCCAAAAGGACAAAGGTTTCATTGTGTTCACAGCTGTATCAACCTGTCCTTGGAAGAGTGTGGGATCACAATGAAAGTCTGTTGAATAAATGAATTTTCCCCATGCAGAAGAAAAATACACAGATTTCATCATACAGATACCAAGGCAATCACTGGCAGATTGCAGACATTAACGTGTAACTTTTACTAATGAACCTGAGACAGAGTTCAAAGGATTAGTGATCACATCATTAAAAAGACAGAGCAAAGTCCAGAGAACCTGTTTTCAAAATTACTTCTTTTTCTGCTTTTTCCCATCTTGTAAGAGAGAATCAGCTGGGTGTATTCCGAAACATAAATCCGTAAGGCTTCTGACACCTGACAGAAGGGCAGCGTGGCAACGTGCCTTATTTATAAGAAGTTATGCTCGGAGAATAAAAATCCATGTGTTGGAGACTAACTGTTGAGTGTGATATAAGAGAGCTTGGAGAATATGCCACGTCAGAGTCAGAATTCTGCATTCAAATCCCTTCTAGAATGTCACAAGGCATTATGCATTGTTAAAGAGCTGCCAGCTCCTTCCCCAGAGGAGATGCCATCTCCATGATGGGTAAGTATTTTTCTTTGCTGATCTTCAAGGTTCTTCAGCCCTTGCGTTCTTTGAGAATACGAATGCAACATATTATAAGCGTGAAGCATTAAAATATAACTAGTTATTCATGCTATTCAAACTTAATTTGTTGGCACACAAGACATAACTTTTTTTGTGAAGTTGTGTGTTAAAGTTCCAAATTAAATGCTTACAATAAAAATATGTTATTATAAGATACGTGTAATTATAGAAGCCCAAATGGTTTGTGCTTGACTATTAACCAAGAGGTTGGCAGTTTGAACCCACCCAGCAGCACCATGGAAGAAAGGCCTGGCAATCTGCTTCCCTAAAGATTATAATCAAGAAAACCTTATGGAGCAGTAGTTCTACTCTGTAATATATGGGGTCACCATGATTCAGAATTAACTTGATGGCAATAGGGTTTTTTTGTTTGTTTAGTTTTGGTAATTATAGATTACCTCTCAATTTTTTTTATTATCTTTTATTCAGGTAGCTCAGTACCATTCCCTACACCAAAATTCAAACCAAACCCATTGCCGTCGAGTGGATTCCAATGCATAGCAATACGATAGAACAAAGCAGAACTGTCTCATAGGGTTTCCAGGGAGCAGCTGGTGGATTTGAACTGCTGACCATTTTGTTAGCAGCTGAGCTGTAAGCCACTGTATCACCAGGGCTCCACCATGCCTTATAAAAAACCAGTTGTCATCGAGTTGATTCCGACTCAATAGTGACTGTATAAGACAGAGTAGAACTGCCCCATAGGGTTTCCAAGGAGCAGCTGGTGGATTCACACTGCCGATCTTTTGGTTAGCAGCCAAGTTTAACCACTTCACCACCAGGGCCCCATCATTCCTTATAGCCTATGCTTAAAAGCAAAGAAATTGTGTAAGGATATTTCAGGGACTACTCCTTCTAGCTATGTCATCTGCCACCTACCCATCCTTCACCCTCTACCATAGGACCCAATTTACAAAAGGCATATGGTAGAGTACAGAAAGTCAAATTTCCTTCCCATATCTTTCTGCTCTTCATTTACCATTCTTCTACTATTTTTGTCATTACCATTTCTCTTTTTTTATTTATTTTTTCAACTGCTTTTTTTCTCAGCACGATTTTATTTTTTAAAAGATGAAAAAACAGCATCTTTGCTTGAAGGGGCAGACTAACAGTTATTTCATTTATTTTATTTTTTGTAAAAATATATATAACACATTTGCCAACTCAACATTTTTTTCACAATTTAGTGATATAAATTTCATTAATCATGCTGTGCAACCATCACCAATAATTATTCACATTTTCCATCACCATAAGCAGAAACTCACTGCTTCCTAATCAATGACTCTCCTTTCTCCCTTCCTCCCAGCCCTGGTAACACCTAATTAACTTTGCTCTCTCTATTTCTGCCTATTCTAGATGTTTCACATAAGTGGGCTCATACAATATTTGTCTTCTTGTGACTGACTTATTTCACTCAGTGTAACGTAGTTAAGGTTCATCCAAGCTGCGGCATGGATCAGGATGGATCCATTTCTTTTTATAACTGATTAATATTCCATTATATGTATGTACCCCATTTTGTTTATCAATTCATCTATTGATGAACATTTCGGTTGTTTCCATCTTTTTTTGGCTATTGTGGATAGTGTTACAATGAACACTGGCGTTCATTGAGAGTTCTTATTTAAAAAATCTGACAGCCAGTCAATAAAAATGAAACATTTGTCTTTTTGTATAAGAAAAATCTGTAACTCATCTGTTAAGTATTTCTCCATGAGAAAACCGGTAAACCTCTATGTGATACAAAGGGTCTTTCTGGTCACTTCATATCCCTTTACAAAGTGTTGTAAATACTTTATTATACTGTAAAGACCTTATTTTTATGAAATTAACAACATTAGTGATGACTTTTTGTACACATCTGGCCTTAACGTCTCTCCTGTCCAGTTGATGAATCTCAAGCGTGTTTCTATCTTTGTATCTCTTCTTCTATTTTTAAAGCACAATAAGGTGAAAATAAAAACCAGAGATTATTTCAGTCAAAGAAAATTCACCAAGATGGAAGAAGTCAGTATGGAGATAAAAAAGAGAGCTAGAGAAATAGGGTAATGGGAGGAGGATGAAGTGAGAGAAAGGGAAGAGAGTAAGGTGGAGGTGGAATATTTTAAGTGAGGAAGAAGTAGAGTATACCACTGACTTTGCAAAGGAAAACTTGCCTAGAAGATTCTTCCCTACCAGGCTCTGCCTTTTTCTTGAACCCAGGGTTTCATCTGTCTCCATGAAGCCCAACACCTAGGAGTTGTATCAATTCCGTTTTAGGAGGTGGAGCAATATTGGAAGGCTAAAAGAGGGAAAAATATGACAGAATATTTCCTTATTGTTTAGGAAGTTGTCTTGGGTCACCCAAGGTTATTTCCTACTTCAAGGTTATGAAACTGTGATTGCCACATTTAGCCTGAATTACTTCTGTCTTAAAAACATTTTCTTCTTTCCTCTTCTTTTGTGTTATACTAAATGATTCTGAAGCATGTGGCTCAGCCATGATTTATTTTCTGGTGTCAGGTTTAGAAGGGCACTTGTGAGTGGCCTGCTAACCCAAGATTCTGGTTACCCAAACTACTTTACCTTGTATTTAGACTTGGCACAAATAATATTTTGGTGTAATGAATTTCAGTGGAATTTCTGAGTTTATGCTTGATCCATTCCTACTCAGAGGTAGCCCAGGTGCCTACTCTATATTTAGCTAGGGCCTAATTATAGTGAAAGGATATAATGTTGAACAAAGTAGACATGGCTTCTAATATAACAAGGTTTAAAATCTCAAGCAAGAGATGGACATATAAGAAATTGCTACAGTTAGATACATATGGTAAAGGAGAAATGCTCTGTACTTTAGGTGTATATAACAGACTAGAGGTCTCTGAAGAAGTGACATTTAGGGTGAAATCTCAAGAATTATTAAGTTAGCAAGTGGAGGATAGGAGTGACAGAAAAATTCCAGGCAAGGGCAGGCAACTCTTTGACAGGAAAGATCATGATATATTTAAGGAACAGAGGAAATGTTGCTGGAGCAATGAGTCCATTCATCCATCCATTGCCATCAAATCACTTCTGACTCATAACGACCCTAAAGGACAAGGTAGAACTGCCCCATAGGGTTTCCAAGAAAGTAATCTTTATGGAATCAGATTGCCACATCTTTCTCCCATGAAGTGGCTGGTGGGTTTGAACTGCTGACCTTACAGTTAGCAGCTGAGCACTTAGCCACTGTACCGCCAGGGCCCCTTGAGCAATGAGCAGGGCATCTAATTGAAGTGGGAGATGTAGGTAGGGGCCAGGATACTGAGGTCTTACAGGACATAATAAAGAATTTGGACATTATCCTCATGGCAGTGGAAGTTCATTGAAGTTATTAAGGCAAAGAGTTGTATGATTTAAATATTTTAGAAGTTTCTCTTGACGCTCAGTAGAGAGTGTGTTGGAAGATGAAGAGAATGAATATGGAAAGCAGTTAAAGGATTGTTGTAGGAAAGCGTTCATGGTGGCTTCGACTAGTAGGTTAAAGTTGGTTGAAGAGAAGTTGATATCTTCAATAGATATTATAAAAAGCCAAAAACCAAGCCTGTTGTTATCGAGTCAATTCCCACTCATAGCAACCCTATAAATGTTATAGAGTAATTAAATACTAAGAGATTCAAATGCTTTTGGAGCAAAGGATGAATTGGTGGCAGACCTGAATTATCTTGGTTTAAAACTGAGATTCATAATCTGATAATTGTCGTGATATTTATGAAGAAAAGTAAAGAAAGCTTGAAATACGATATGTCTCAGAAAGTCAGAGGGCACTGGTAAAATTCTTGCTTTCTATGCAGGAGAGCTGGATTCGAATCCCAGCCAATGCATCTCATATGCAGCCACCACCCATCTGTCAGTGGAGGCTTGCATGTATCTATGATGTTGAACAGGTTTCAGCCTAGGTCTACATTAAGACAGAGTAGAAAGAAAAGCCTGGCAATCTACTTCTGAAAATCAGCCAATGAAAACAAAGGTTCAATCAGCGACCGATCATGGGGATGGCGGTGAACCAGGCAGTGTTTTATTCTGATGTCCACAGGGTCACCATGAGTCGGGGGCCTACTGGGCAGTATCTAACAACAATAGAAAACCAGGTTGTATACATGGAGGCCCTCAGTGGCTACACTATATCTAAATATGATCTTCATACAGACTTCTCGTTTTGTCCAAGTCTAATTGCTCTAAACATAATTTTTACCAGTTGCTCACTACTTATGCAATAAGTGCTAACCATCTTGATTGCTTTTCTGATTCCTCCAACTCAAGTATCAACACTTTTTTCTGCACCAGCCCTTCCATCTAAAATCTAAATGGATTTAAAGTTTCTACGTAATTATCCCCCTTTTTTTATGGGGAATAAGATATATACTATTTGGTATTCCTTAGGGGATGTCTAACAATCACTTTTGTGAAGTACATAGAGAAGAGCAGCATAGATATTGCTCTAATGTATACATACAGTAATGCAGCATGCTAGGCTGCAGTTTTGTATAAAAGATCAACATTTTCTTCTATCATAACGGTAGAATTTCAGATTTATTTAAGGAGTGGGTGTTAAGTTGGAATTAAAGTCATATATTAAATAATTTAGGAAAATATGAGCATTACTTAAATGAAATAAGAGGGTGAAACTTGAAATTGTGTAAATTAAAGATTGCTAATTTCAGTGAATTAATCTCATTAACTCTGGTAGTTACATATTTTTAAAATGTCCTTTTTTAGTTTTTAAACTAACAACAAAGAAATGATTGGCAGTTTATTAATGATTAATAAAATGTTTTCTTCATAATTTAATTTCGAACATCCTAAACTAATTGCATCTTCAGATTAAGACTTTATAATTGCTCTATTTAAAATCCCATTGTGTTAAATGCCTCATTATTAAATAGCCCCACCATTAATTCAAGTACAGTTCGGAGGTTTGAATCTTGTTTTCTTATCTGGTGTTTCTTTTAAAGTGTCCTCGAATATATTTTTAAAATTTTACTTTAACACCACCATCTGTAATATTAATATAGGAATTCCATAAAATAGTAGATAAATAGAGAGGTAGTGGGAGCAAATCAAGAAGAGAAGTCATTCATTTATTCACACCTTTTTTGCCTTCTCTCACCTCACACACTGCACAGACTCATTACTCCCTCACACACACAAGAATTCCTCTGACAAGTCCAGAGTAAACACGCCATGTGGGTTTCAGCATGGGAATAAATAAGACACAGAAGCGACTCTCAAGGAGCACATCTTCTTATGTGAAGGAAAGATCCATGAATGGTTACTACATAATAGCTGTGAAATAAAAGAGGTCTGTGCAGGGAACTGTGGAAGATAGAACAGCAACTTCTCTCTCAGCTGGAAGGGGTCAGAAAAGACTTTTCAGAAGAGGGAACTTGATTTTTTTAGGCATGAATATGAGATATCTAGTTGGATCAGGGAACCGAAACATTTCCAATAAAGAAAAGGGCATTTACAGAGGCTCAGAAAAGTGAATGAATATGAAAGAGTGAGGGAATGACAAGGAGTTCTGTGTGGCAGTATGTAGGATGATGCTATAGTAGAGAGAAAGTAATGACAACTAGAAATTGCTGTGTCATGCGGAGGGGTGGGGCTTGACAGTGAGTTCATTGGGAAGCTATGCAGGTTCTCCTTGGGAGTGAGGGGTGCTAATGCAGGGCTGTATTAGTTTCCCAGGGTTGCTGTAAAATTACCACAGATTTGGTGTTTGAAAGCAACATAAATTTATCCTGTTACAGTTCTGGAGGCCAGAAGTCTGAAAGCAAAGTGTCAGTAGGGCCATGGTCCTCTGAAGGTTCTAGGGAAGGATGATTCCTGCTTTTTCCAGCTTCTGGTGGCTCCAAATGTTCCTTGGCTTGGGGCTGAAAACTCAATCTCTTTTTCCATTTTTATATGGTTTTATCCTGTTCTCCCTCAACTTTTCTCTCATAAGGAAATCTGTCATTAGATTTAAGGATCACCCTAAATCCAGAGTGATCCCAGCTCGATACTTAATTGCATCTTCAAAGACCCTTTTCCCAAATAAGATCATATTCACAGGTTCTGGGGGTTAGGACATGGAGATATCTTTTGGGGCCACCATTCAACTTGTTACTAAGAGTAAGTAAAAACAATGCAAAACATTTGAATCAGCTAAGAAAAATAAACCTATGATTAGATGCAAAACATGCCACACTCACTACAACAGTATAGGGGCCATATATGAGAATCATGATGTTGAAATGACTATATCTGATGGGAGTTATATTAAATAATGCATGCTTATGGCAGGAATTCTTAATTTATTTTAGTTTTAAGATCAATACTACTACAGATCAACTTTTTAAATTTTATCTCATGGGTACTGTGAATTGTGTAAAATGTGTATATATATGAAGTTGTAATGTAGATTTTATTTCAAAACAAAAATCCTCACAACTAGACCAATAGGCAACATCATGATAAACGAAGAAAACATCAACTTTGCCAAGGATTTCACTTTACTTGGATCCACAATCAACACCCATGGGAACAGCAGTCAGGAAATCAAACGCCACATTGCATTGGGCAAATCTGCTGCAAAAGACTTCTTTAAAGTGTTAAAAAGCAAAGATGTCATTTTGAGGACTAAGGTGCGCCTGACTCAAGCCATGATGTTTTCAATCTCTTTATAGGCATGCAGAAGCTGGACAATGAATAAGGAAGGCCAAAGAAGAATTGATGCCTTTGAATTATGGTGCTGGTGAAGAATATTGAATATACCATGAAGAACAAACAAATCTGTCTTGGAAGAAGTATAGCCAGAGCACTCCTTGGAAGCATAGATGGTGAGACTTCATCTCACGTACTTTGGACACGTTATCAGGAGGGACCAGTCCCTGGAGAAAGACATCACGCTTGGTAAAATAGAAGGCCAATGAAAAAGAAGAAGACCCTCAACAAGATGGGTGGGCATACTAGCTGAGACAATGGGCTCAAGCATAACGATTGTGAGAATGGTCTGGACACTGTTTCGTTGTGTTGTACAGAGGGTTGCTATGGGTCAGAACTGTCACGACAGCACCTATCAACAACAACAACATATATATTTATATTTATATTGGATAGCTGAGAGTGTAGAGCTAAATCTGGAGCCCTCACATGACGAGAGAGGGTTATTTTGTTATGCTTATTGAGTCTAATTGCTGGCTTCACACTGACCTCACTCAGTTTTTTTTTTAATTTATTATTTCACTATATCATCAAGTTTTCTTTTATATATCATTTTGTGTGTGCATAATACAAAGTAGTAATAGTACTTGCAATCTGCTAGGCATTGTTTTAAGAAGTCTTTTATTTTAAAAACAAACTGATGTCAATACTTACTATTATTATTCCCATTTTACAGATGAAGAAACTGAAGCAGAGAAAGGTAGTATGTTTCGACCAAGCATGGTTACACTGCTAGGAAGTGGTAGATACATGATTTGGAGCCAGTACTCTTAATTATTTTCAAAACTGGAGTGTGTGATCCTTAAGGTTATGTGTCAACTAGGCTGGGCCATGATTCTCAGTGGTTTGGGTCTGAGAATGCTCAAAATTTTTCCTATATAGATCAATGGCAATTTCTTCTTCACTTTATGCCATTTAGGTTTATGAAAGTTTTAATAGGAACACTCTATTTTCAGATATTAGGGGAAATCTGTACTTCTCTATAAACTCTGGGGGATATTGAAAGCAGAATTATCAACTAGTTGGTTAATTGGTTGATTGAACAAAGGAAGCATAAGTACTATTTCTTGACCTTTAAGAGTTTACAATATAATATGTATATTGCATCTTTTTTCTGGAGAGTTCCCAAGGGATTTGGAAGTATTCTGAAATCATGACTCATGAGAATGGGCCATGGATATAGCTCAGAATTATTTTCTTTTGAGGATATTGTACAATACTTAATCAGAGTTCGTCCTACTCTTACATTCTTTCTGTAGGAATGTAGAGAAGGAATATATTAACTTGGAGGACATGGGCTTTTTTTGTATGTTTGTTTTAGATCTTGGGGAATTTAAATAATCAGAGCTAAGGAAGGGATTCTAGGTGGCGGGAACCCAAAAAAAATAGCTTAGAGAAAATGAACCGCATGTAGCCTATATTTAAGGTGCTATAAGGAAATTAACCCGGTGGTGATGCAGGTTTCTTGGACCGGTGTGGTAGAATACAATCTTGGAGAAGTAAGGTTAGGCTGACCAGGTGACACTTCCTTCAAGGACATGCAAGGGAAGCTACCTAAGAAGTAAAACTAAAGCTAATATAGATAAAAATCACTTAGACGTTGCACTACTGCTCCCCTTTAGAAAACAATTAATGTTTCATACATCACTGCCTGACTTTCTGCTTTGCAAGCTTATATATATGGCCTATATATATTATCGAAGAAATCAGGTTTCTTTACTTTTTTTAGTGTTGAAGTTTTGAGCAAATACTCAAAAAAAAAAAAAGCTCCCTAAAAAAAAAAAAAAAAATTTACAAGTTGTTTTCAAAAGTACACAATATGTCAAAGGTCCCCAGAGTTGACTTGAAGAAAGCTCTGAACATGACTTCAACTAAAAAAGAAATATTTTATAAATACTTGCCACATTACCTGTGTCAGCGACACAGCTGGAGAAAATTGCTGGAGAACCAGGGTAAAACGTGGTGCTACAGACAGTGATCTGAAACTGATTGACCGGTAGTTCATGTAATCTGTGTCATCTAAGTCAGGATGAGCTGGCACTGGTTGGAAGAATATTACCGAAAGCAAACAGAATCATTATATCCATTTTTGTGAAAAATGAAATGATTAGATGGAGGACTCATCAGGAACAGCTAAAAACTGAAATACGTAATATTTGCCACATGAAGCTGTTTGCTGACTGGATATGAATAAAAATGTTGAGCAAGTGATGGTCTTAACTGATGCAGTAATTTAAATATATTTCCAATCAACTGAATTAATTATAGCGTACTCACAGTTTTATATCTAAAAGGAGAAACGGGAGAAATTTTGTGTTTTTTTAAGTAAAGAAGTATCTGTTAATTATCAAATAAATATTTTTATGCTCACATAATGGATGGGCAATATTAGTGCTACTTAGATTGCCTAAGTAAGAAAATGCTTTTAAAAAATTCTCTTTGAACCAAGAAGATGGCATTGTGAATTTAATTTCTTTGAATAAGCATGTCTCCTATGTCTACCTATTTTCCCTGGACAGTTGCTCACAGCATCCAAGCACAGTTAATCTCTCTGTTTAGTGGATATGGCTATGTTTGCAGTGTCTTAATAGTTTTGTTGGTTGCCAGATCATTAATGGGCTATGAATTATGCGATAAACTTCTCCTGCCCAATGAGGAAGAAGCCGGCAGTGAAGTCTGGCCTGAGAATAGATGAAATGCAACAATAAAAGCCATAAACACATTTTTTCATTTGGAAGCCCTGTTGAGAATTTGAAATAATTCATATTCAGATGGCTTTGTATGGCAGAGATGAAAGAGTTTGCAGGATTTTTAAAAAATGAAGAAGAAAAAGGAGAAGATCCTGGAAATTAAAACAGAAACTGGGTCTGGGAAGAAGGGAACTCATTGCCTTTGTTTTCTTCTTCTTATTAAAGTCTCAGGAGAGTAAAAATTACATTTATCATCACAAGATTATGGGCTTATACACAATTTACCAGGTGGTTATTGTTGTGAAAAAAAAAAAAAATCACAGTGTTTTAAAAAACTTTCATGTAATGTTATTTTAAATTCATGTTTAAAGATCTATAAATGTATTTTGTGTTTGAAACTGCTCCTACTGATGGTATAGCTTTCCTGAGTCTGAGAGTAAAAGAATGAGAGATGAATAACATTTCTTCCTAAGCAAAATACCAATTAGGGATGTTTTAGTCTGGAGTTGCAGTTTCTTTTGAGTCTAACATTATTTGAAATTTGGTCATTTTGTTTTTGGAATTCTACATAGTGGAACCCCAAAAGGACAAGGCCCACTCATCTGTCAGTTTGTCATACTGTGTTGGCTTGCATGCTGGAAGATTTGCCACCAGTATTTCAAATACCAACAGGGTCACCCATGGGGGACAGGTTTCAGCAGAGATTCCAGAATAAGACAAGCTGTGAAGAAAGGCTTGGCAACTGACTTCTGAAAATTAGCCAGTGAAAATCTTATGCATCACAACAGAACATTTTCTGACTCACTGGCTTTAGACTGTCATCACTAGAGGAGGACATCATGTTTGGTGAAGTAGAGGGACACTGAGGGCGTGGTTCAAAAACCAGAAAAAACTGTTATGTGGTGTTACAGATTAGGGGCGTGACTGGTTACCCTTGAGAAAGAAGGAAGAGGTGCTGGTGGGAGGCCCATATATGGGGCCTAATGTGATGCAACAATTGGCTCAAGCATAACAACATTCAAGAGAATGGCGCAGGACAGAGCAATGTTTCGTTCAGTTGTATTTAGTGTCACTATGAGTCAGAAGTGCTTTGATGGAACCTAGCAACAACAACAACAATGTAGTGCTCATGACGACCTCGTGTGTTGCAGCATAGAACTGCTCCATAGGGTTTTCTTGGTCAAAATCAACTCTATGGCAACAGGTTTGGTTTGGGTTTTAATGTGCTGAATGACAGTTATAGAGGCATGTTCACTTTGAGTCAATCCATTGAGGTACACACTTATAATTTGTGCATGTTTTATGTGTATGTGTTAAACATTTAAAATAAAAAAACAAAAAAGAATTAAAATGTTCATAAATATATACAATATCTATATGTGTATTCTTATAACAATATACATCAATTAATATTTTATATATCCGTATGTAATATACAACATATACAATATCTATGTGTATATTCTTATAACAATATGCATTAATGAACATCAGTTTGTCATACTGTCCTGACTTGCCTGTTGATATGATGCTGGAAACTATGCTACCAACAAGCTGTTCTTATAACAGTATACATCAATGAATATCAGTTTGTCTATATATACAAACCAAACCCGTTGCCGTCAAGGCGATTCCGACTCATAGCAAACCTATAGGACAGAGTAGAACTGCCCCATAGGATTTCCAAGGAGCAGCTCATGGATTCTAACTGCCAACCTTTTGATTAGCAGCCCAGCACTTAACCACTGTACCACCAGGGCTTCAAATATACAATATACAATATATACAATAGCCATATGTTTATTCTTATAACAACATAAATCTCATTTGTCTAGAAATGGTGTCTGATGTTATTTTTTAGCACACTTTATGTGACCACTCTCTTTATGTTTAAAGGAGCCCTGGTGGCACAGTGGTTAAGTGCTGGGCTGCTAACCGAAAGGTCAGTGGTTTGAACCCACCAGCTGCTCCGTGGGAGAAAGATGCAGCAGAGAGATGAGTCAGAATTCAACACGACAGCAATGAGTTTTTGGTTCTCTTTATGTTCGTTCCACGCCCACATCCCACTCAGAAACTGCTTGGCGTCCCTGCTCCTCTTCCTCCTTGGCGCATTGTCCTGCATTTCCTTACTTGGTCATACGTAGCACCTTAGCTCCTGATCTGGCTGCTCTAAACTGCTTCTTCTGAATTGTCACTAAGAATAAATTCTGTATGTGAGATAACACTGATGATATTGCCTCACGTCAAAAAACAGTTCAAGATTTTTCTGTAATATTGGATTCCCTCACACTGTTCTTTCCTTGTTTTACAGTTTGATTTTTACTATATGAACCGAGAGTCTTTGAGGAAATCTACTGAGAGAACTTTCACGATTAAATGGAAGATCTTGTCAGATGTGCACTCTGTATAGACAGGTAGGACACAGGCCTTAACAAGGGTCTTTACTCTTTATCTCTCACTTAGCTTAAATAAAAATTCTGAAGGCCACGTGTTTCTTTCTACGTTCTATTTTTAAGGTTTCATTTGTTTTTTCTTTTACTTGAAAACCTAATGAGAATGAAATTGAGAGAAAATGAAACCGTATATTTTGAATCTAATCAGGATTTTTAACTTAAAAACTTTTCAAAAACTTAAAAAAAATAAAAACAAATACAAATAGAGTACTTAATTCACATTTTTGGAGAACTAGTTGTTTTTTACTCTCATCTGATTAAATCAGCATCTATATATAAGGTATGTACTCTGTGACCTAGTTACAAACAAGGAAACTGTTAGTCATAAAATTTAAGTTTTGTGGCCTATTCAAAGATATGCCATAAGTGGCATAGATGGATTTGAACCCAGTTTTATCTACTTCAAAGTTTTCGTTTTTGTTTTATTTTTCCTTCCTTTATATACTCACTTGCTTTCTGTCTTTATGAGAAGCAATGTGTCCAAAACTACTGTTAAAAAAGGGAATTAGATGACAATTTTATTCAGAAGCTTCATAAGTTAATGGAAAGATCATGACGTTAGATCTGGCTTTAACTTCCTTCTCCATTTTCAACTATTGGTAGGATCTTGAACAACCCACTTTGTTATAAAATAAAGATGGTATTAATATACACAGGTTTGATGTAGAATAAATGAGGGAATTTGTATGATCATGATTTGTAAAAGGTCAGCGGTTTGAATCCACCAGCTGCTCCTTGGAAACTCTACGGGGCAATTCCATTCTGTCCTATAGGGTCACTATGAGTCAGAATCGACTCGAAGGCAATGTGTTTTTTATGTAAATTGTAATTTTCTTATTATGGTTCATGTCCATATCTAAGGGTAATTCTTTCTTGAGAAGATTAAGTCATGATAATAAAATGTGAAAATTTATATTAAATTTAATTGATAACTAATTTAATAATATAAGTTGTACTATATGTAAAAAACTTTGAAATATACACTTTCAAACAACTCTCTTTATTGTTTGGGACTACTCACTACATGTTTTTGGAAGTACTAACAAGAATTCTCGTTTTATTGTATATCGAGGTATGTCTTTGATTTTGCATAGTTTTTTCATTTTGAATTTACATTTTCTCTTTCTGAACTTACATAAAATTATGTTTAATGCCGTCAAATTTTTATAATTTATTTTTTAACCCCAACTTAGGAAAACATATTTAGATTTATGAAAAATATTCCTATATCTGTTATAGATTTTACACTATTTTAATAAAGGAAAAAGAGAGGGTATAGTACACAAAAATGCACTTTGAAAGATGCCCCTGGGATTTGGTGTTGCCAACTACTAGATTAACATATTAATTTATTTATATTCAGAACGACTAATATATTGTGATATATTGCAAGTTGGGTTATTTGAAAATCTTTCTTGCCTTTTCAGACCTTTTTATGGAGCTCTTGTTGTACCTAAAAGTAGGTAGGAGTATGTCTCTGTTTCAGTCTAGCTAGCTGAATAATTTACTCAGTGAAATTTATAGGAAAGAAGAAAATAGAAGTGGTCTGTATTATTTTATAAATGAATACCCATTCCTAAGACATGCATTTACTCTAGCTTTGTATTATACCTTGTTAATGTTGCTTTATTTCTTTTGTTAATAATGTGACTTATTATTAATTCAAGGATTATATTCCTGGACCATATACAGTAATGCTTGTTCTGAATACGACAGTGACAAGTAACTTAAACCAGGCATTTGGAAACTACAAGATCCATCAACCAATGGATCATGATTTGTAGATAAACATTGCTTTAATATGTAAGTATTGATGTTGTGGTAGATATTTTTAAAGATATTTGTGAGATTATATAATCTATATGAATGTATTTTGCTAATTACAATGCCTAATTCAACATGTTGTTAGGTGCCTTCAAGTTGATGGTGACTCATAGTGACCATAATTTGTGTACTAAAGCCGAAATCTAGCAGAAATATCTTAGTGTATGTTATGGATTGAATGAATTGTGCTCCCCCAAAATATGACTTAGAATCCTAAACCCTATACCTGTGGAGGTAAACCTGTTTTGAAATAGGTTTTCTTTGTTATGTTCATGAGGCCATATCAGCGTAGAGTGTGTTCTAAACCTAATTGCTTCTGAGTTATAAAAAGAGCAGACTAGCCACAGATACACGTAAGCACAAATAAGGTAAAGATAGATGCCATGTGAACATTAGCAAGGAACTGTGGAAGCTGACAGAGAAGAGGATTTTACCCCAGAGCCCACAGAGAGAGCATCTTCCCCTATAGCCAATATTTTGAATTAGGACTGAACTGTGAGAAAATATTTTTTTTTGTTCTTTAAAGCAACGACTTGTATTTCTGTTACAGCAGCACTAGGAAACTAAGTATATGTGGAATTACCTAGCACCCTCTCTGAGGAGACACTCGTTAAGTTGAATCTAAAGAGAGGAAACGTTTCTAAAGTGTTTAACGCTAATAAGAAGGGTTTCATCTTTTTTTTAATCTAGTAAATTTAGGTAATGGATAGCGAAATACACTCTAATGAGTGAAATTACGTAGTTTTAGCATTGTAGCTAGTGATCCATGCATCTTTTCAGGAACAGTCATTGACCAAGAATTAACTCTTAATGAATAGAGCTTTAGATCTTTTATTCATGGTGAAACGATCGTCCATTGCACTGGCAGGGGAACCACCACTGGAAAATCATTTTCAAAACCAAGTGGAAAGGCAGTCAGTGAAGAGGGCAGTTGTATTTCTGTCACATTCAATGTAGTATTTAAAGGTATCAGAGGGCAGTAAGTATAATGTGTTGTTCCAAGTTTATTTTTTTGGTTTTAACTAATGCTTTGTACCACAGGGAGCCATTCAGGTTTTAGTGATAGCTTTTTTCCAAATAAAATCACTGTCATTTTATCTTCCTAACCACTGGGCCATCTGAACTTGGCTTATGTTTCTAAGTTTTCATTCCAGTGTACGAAATACTGTGTGCCAGCTTGGACTTCCAATAGCGCCTTCTACTCTGTGGTCACCAGTACATTCTTTGAACTTTATCTTTAATTACATTTAGACAGAATCAACATTTTTATTTACAGTACAAAGTATCTCCTTCAAGGGGAAGAGGGAAAGGAAGTAACAATAATGAGAAATAGGACTAGAAGAATGTCTATGTAATTGGTCCTTTATCAGTGTAAAACAAAGCATAGTGAGTTGATCAAGTATAGAAAAAAACACAATTGGCTGAAACCCTGCAATTCTGTAACACTTATTCTTAAATTAATTGGATCATTAGTGTTTTAATGAGTTATGGTGAATTAGAAGATATTACTGGGGCATACAATTTCTTATTCGTTCTAGAAGTATTTCTTAAGTGCACATTCATATAAGCCTGGATTTAGCAAAACTGTAAATGCTATAAATATGGTACTGGGTGAAATGGACAGATTATGTCCTGATGGACTGGTCAAAATAATGGATTTGGATAACTGGCCAAAATAATGAATTTTATCATAATTTTTAATTCACTCTAGAAACTTGTATTCCTTGCCTTGTAGAAATTCTGACATTTGTTTTTCAATATGAGATTAACAGGTGCTTTCAATCAACTTTTTTTGTAAATACTCTATTTATAATGAAATTTAAAATACTACGTGGACTTGGTTTTCTAACTATCACTCCTGAATTGGGAAGGATTGAGGAAGAGTTAAGTACCTGCCAACAGCTCCTGTTTCAGCCTCTTTGCATCTCTTGGGTTTTATCCAAGGAACACAGCTGTTGCTATTCTACAACACCATAGACCATCTGTTTCCTAGAATCCACTTGTACTCTGGTATCTATATTTTCCACAAAAATTTTATTAGAAACAATTATCTGTGAGGACTTTCAAGAGTCAAATATTGAATACCTTTTTCATGTACAAAACTCCACCCTACTAGCATTTACCGTTCTTCTTAGATGACTTAATATTGTGACTTTCAGTTTAAGCCATCAAAAATTTTAAGTTCAAGAAATTATTACTGCTCAATAATATAAGAATCTGCCAATAAAATTTCATTTATTCATTTATTAATGTTACTAATAACATCAACTAGTAATTAATACTGCTTATTTTCTCTTTACAATGTTCCGTGCATTGAACCAGGTGCTCTAAATGTAGTGCTTCCATTTTTTTTTTCCTGTATTGTGAGATACTTTCATCATTTCCTTTGTTTTATTTAGCTGCTGTGCATTCAAGAGCAAGTTTTATTAGAGTCTCTTCTGACATCCATTTTGGTCTTTTCTTTCTCTCCTGTCTTTTTAATGACCTTTGGCTTTCTTCATGTATGATGTCCTTGATGTCATTTCACAACTCCTCTGGTCATCATTGGGATTCAGTGTGTCAAATCTATTTTTGAGATGACCTCTAAATTCAGATGGGATATACCTAAGGCCCTACTTTGGCTCTTGTGGAATTGTTTGAATTTTCTTTGCAACTTGAACTTGCGTTTAAGCAATTGATGATCTGTTCCACAGTCAGCCTGTGGCCATATTCTGACTGATGATATTGAGCTTCTCCATCATCTCTTTCCATAGATGTAGTGGATTTCATTCCTGTGTATTCCATCTGGCAAGATCCATGTGAACAGTCGTCTATGTTTTTGAAAAATAGTATTTCTGATAAACAAGTCATTGGTCTTACAAAATTGTATCATGTGATTGCTGGCGTTATTTCTATCACCAAAGCCCTATTTTGCAACTACTGATACTTCGTCTCTGTTTCCAACTTTCTCATTCTAATCTTCAGTAATTATCAATGCATCTTGATTGCATTGTTTGTTATAGTGCTGAAACAGTACTGGAAGATGATCCCCTCACGTTGAAAGGCACTCAAAATATGACTGGGGAAGACAGCCTCCTCAAAGTAGAGTCAACCTTAATGATGTAGATAGAGTAGAGCTTTTGGGACCTTCATTACTGATGTAACACAACTCAAAACGAGAAGAAACAGCTGCAAACATCCATTAATCTTCGGAATGTGGAATGTATGAAGTATGAATCAAGGAAAATTGAAAGTCATTAAAAATAAAATGGAACAGTTGAAAATCAATATCCTAGGCATTAGTGGGCTGAAATGGACTGGTATTGGCCATTTTGAATCGGAAAATCATATGGTCTACTATGCCGGGAATGACAAATTGAAGAGGAATGGTATAGCATTCACTGTCAAAACGAACATTTCAAGATCTATCCTGAAGTATAAAGCTGTTGATGATAGGATAATATCCATATGTCTACAAGGAAGACCAGTTAATATGACTATTATTCAAATTTAGCACCAACCACTAATGCCAACGATGTAGAAATTCAAGATTTTTACTAACTTTTGTTCTGTAATCAATCAAACATGCATGTGTCTTACAAAGGTCTTTGACCTGCTAGCCACATCTTACTCATCCTACCAATTGGCATGATGTCATTCATGTAATGAGTCAATGTGATGTTTCTGGAATGTCTAAGTGGCCTAGATCTCTTCAGAATATATGACAGAGACTTTAAAAAGCCCTGAGGAAAATCTGTAAATGAATATTGTTGTCTTACTTGTATGGACACAAACTGTTTCTGATCTGCTCCTCTACGCAGAATGAAAAATAACTCATTCAACAAACCTATCACCGTGTACGCTGTGTCTGAAGCCTTACGAATCTGCTGTAGCAAAGATACAACTCTTAGCATAGCAGCTATTATTGGAGCTATTTGGTGAAGTCTGAGGTGGTCTATGGTTATTCTTCAGGATTCTTTCAGTTTCTTCAGGGGCCATATTTATGAGCTTAATGGCACTATGATAGGGACCACTATGCCTTCATCCTTTAGGTCTTTAATAATTTTGCTAATCTCTGCTGTCCCCTCATTATGTGATACTGTGTTTGATTTCTTTTCTTGAGTAGGGTAAGGGTTTCAGTTTTAGAGGCTTCCTCTAGTTCCTTCCTACTATGATAACTCTTACCCCACAGGACAACAACCCAACTTGGGAGTTACTCTGACTGACAAGCTTATCAGTTCCAATTATATACTTGGGAGAAATGACAATAGGGTGGGTCTGTGAGTCTTATTGTCAGCTGGACTTTAGCCAGGATTACATTTGTTGCCTGATCCTGTAAGCCCTCACTCTAACAAAAGGGTAATGATGATGGGTTTCTAGATATTAATGCCAACCCAGACCCTGTGTCTTGGAGTCCTTGAATGTCAAGGTAATACCCTTACCCCTGTATATAGTCACCTGAGTTCATGGTGATAGACCCCTTTGGAGAAAGATTTGGGAATCATCAATTTTTTAAACCAGATCTTCTGACTTTAAATTCTTATGGAAAAACAAACTTAACCAAATAGCCAGGTTATATTTGAAAATGGAAAGTAATGCAGGGAGAGTACTATAGTCCTTATTGCTTGCCCAAGGGCTGATTAACATAACTCCCAGTGACAAAACTAATTCTTGTTATGCCAAGCTGTGTTAAGATGAAATGTTGAAAGTGATGAATAAAGAGTTGTACTGTGTACTTTATCCTAGCAATATTTCATTCATTCATTCAACATTCAGCCACTTTTAATTGAGTTCTTTCTCTATGCCAGGCTCAGTCCTTGATGCTAGAGATAGAACAACAAACAAATGAGAATTTCTGCCATCATGCCATGTACATTCTAGTGGGGGTCACATTGTGCACTGTACAACTTTAAAATATGAAACATAAAACTACAAAATAGGAGCTATAGAAAAAAATACAAGAAGAAAACCTGGGGTATTTAACTACATTTATTTCTAAGCATTGTACAAAATCCAAAAGGAGCAATAAGAACAATTTTTAAGTCCAATTACATTAAAAGTTACTTTATAGCAAATTTTTCTTAAATAAAGTCAAAATACAAAGAAAAAACTAAGAACCAAATTATTTGCCACACATAGGATATAAAAAATTAAAATAAGAATTGGCAATTGTTATTTCTATTGTTAAAGTGTATTTTAATATTATGTTTACTTTTGATACTCTTAAAAATTATACATAGTTATATAAGGAATATTTTCTCCTTTCTTTTAAGTAATTTAATAATGGTAAATTCAACTTTGGTAAAGAGGAAAGTAAAAGAAGTTCACCTTGACTTCAGCCTTTAAAATTTTTTATAAGCTAAATTTAAAAGATTAAGTAAAAAATCACTATTGCATATTAAAAGGTAGTAGAGAAGTATTTATATGAGAATTCATACAATATTTAATCATTTTTGGGCGAAGATAAATGGATCGCTCCTAAATCTTTAATCAGAAACATGATGACAAGTTATGATATATTTAGATGTCAGTTTCCTGGACAAAAAAGGAAAATTGTGTGAATATTTAGAATATTGTAATGTACAAAACTATTTATTTCAGTCTCTTTTCCATCAAATCAGTATAAAATAAACATTTTCTTTGCTTTAACAGCAGTTGTATCTATAAATTTATGATTTTGTATTAAAACATCCAAGATAAGAAGAGAAACTGAAAAATTATGCTATAATAAATCAAGGTATATTTGATAAGCATCAAAATAATACACTTATTCCTCCAAACTGAAAACAAAGTTGCTAGTATTGTTGGCACCCCAAAACCAATGTGTTCTGGTCATTCACAATTACTTTTGGATGAGATAAAAATAATGATGACTCTTAAGATTTATTTAAATCTACCCTCTTAGGTACTCATATTGCCATTGCTTCTACTAATTGATGTTTTATGTATTTCTAAATGCCTTCCTATGATTTTATTTTTCCACTAATCCATTGCGTTGTGAATAATCATAGATGCTTCTAGCTCTTCCCCAAATAGTTAATGGCATCATTATGAAGAAAGATGTGTACTTTAATTAGTAAAATAGGAACTCTGCCTTTCTCACCTTTGTAATACAGTAAAATATATTCATCCCACTTCAGTTTTCTTGCTTACAAAGGTGGTATTTTGACATAACACCAGTAGTGACACATTTATACTGAAAAACTTTGTACAATATGTACAACCAATTTAATTGGTAATTTCCATACCTGTTTCTACTCAGCTTTCTGAGTGATCTTTTAAAAAATGTTAATCAAATGTTTCTCCAGTGCTTAAAACTTCCTACTATTGTTCAGAAAAAGTTTCAAATATTTAACCTTATTTGCTACTCTTTACTATCTGGCTCCTTCCTACCTTTCTAGTCTTCGCCGATGCCATTTTCTCTCTCTCTCTCTCTTCCTAGGCTCCGATTATATTGGTATTTTATTTTTAATTTTTATTTTTTTAATTCCTTGAGCTTGCCTCAGATAATACATTCTCTCTGTTCAGAATTCTCTCTTGCACAATCACATCTATTTACTGTCCAGCTTTCTGGTCTGAGATTAAATGTCACTTCCTCCAGAAATTTGGCACCACTGATAAAGCTATAAGTTCTCGCATAACGCTACACATTTACTTTACTAACTTTTGTAATGCATAATTACATGTTCAGTGTCTATCTTTTCCACTGGATTATAATTCCATAAGCAACATCATGATAAATAGAGAAAATATTGAAGTTGTCAAGGATTTCATTTTACTTGGATCCACAATCAATGCCCATGTAAGCACCAGTCAAGTAATCAAACAACGTATTGCCTTGGTTAAATTTGCTGCAAAAGACCTCTTAAAGTGTTGAAAAGCAAAGATGTCACTTTGAGGACTAAAGTGTGCCTGACCGAAAAAACCAAAAACCAAACCCGTTGCAGTCCAGTCAATTCCGACTTATAGGAACCCTATAGGACACAGTAGAACTACTCCATAGGGTTTTCAAGGAGTGGCTGGTAGATTCAAACTGTCAACCTTTTGGTTAGCAGTCAAGCTCTTAACCACTGCACCACCAGAGCCTGACTCAAGCCATGCTATTTTCAATCGCCTCATATGCGTGCAAATCCATAATCAACACCCATGGAAGCAGCAGTCAGGAAATCAGATGACACATTGCATTGGGCAAATCTGCTGCAAAAGACCTCTTCAAAGTGTTAAAAAGCAAAGATGTCACCTTGAAGACTAAGATGTGTCTGATCCAAGCCATAGTGTTTTCAATCACCTCATATGCATGTGAAAACTAGACAATAAATAAGGAAGACTGAAGAAGAATTGACACCTTTGAAGTATGGTGTTGGCGAAGGATACTGAATACATCATGGACTGTCAAAACAATGAAAAAATCTGTCTTGGAAGTATAGCCAGAATGTTCCTTAGAATCAAGGATGGCGAGAGTACGTCTCACATACTTTGGACATGTTATCAGAAGTGATCAGTCCCTGGAGAAGGGCATCATGTTTGGTAAAGTAGAGGGTCAGTGAAAAAGAGGAAGACCCTCAATGAGACGGATTGACATAGTGCCTGCAACAATGGGCTCAAGCATAACAAAGATTGTGAGGATGGCTCAGGATTGAGCAGTGCTTTGATCTGTTGTACATAGGGTTGCTATGGGAACTGACTCCATGGCACCTGACAACGACAACAACGACAACAACAACAAGAGAGAAGATGTTATATAATTTAACTGTCTAGTTCCACTCAATAGGGAAAAAATAGCCTGATACATATTAGATGATTAAGAAAATTTTTCAAGGATTTTTTTAAATTAATCTTTATTCATTGGTCTATCTCTAATACCTAGACAGAAATGACCATGTGGTAAGTGCTCAATTAATATTTGTTCAAGGAATGAACACAATCTTACCTACTCCCAAGCTCCAGACTTTTCGTTTGTGCCTGTCTATGCTCACCCAGGGAAGCTTCCCTCTGGGCCTCTGGTCCCACACTTACAATTGGATGAAAGAAGGGTAGGCAGTGGTCAAGATTATGAGCAGAACAACCAGAGCCTCTGCATTTCAGCCTGTGCTTTGCCGTTCATTAGCTTTGGGATGGTACTTAACCCCTCTCGGTTTTATTTTTATTTAGTTCTTCATAATGGGTCTCATAATACTTATCCATAAGGTTGTGGTGAGGATTGCACAAGATAATGTAGACAAAATTTTAGCAAAATACCTGGTCTATTAGTTAGTAGGTAAATAGATAGCTGTTGTCAAGTCTATTCCAACTCATGGGCAAAGTTATATAAAAGCAGTCTCCAGGTTATGAACAAGATCCATTCCTAAGAGTGTCTTTAAATCGAATTTGTAGGTAAGTTGGGACAGGTGCGTGCGGTTCTTATTTAGCCTCCCTTTAGTACAAGAAAAGGCTCAAAGCCTTTTCAATGATTTAAAAGCTGCACGGGTAGCAAGTGAAGGTGATTGTGATAAAGAATTTATTGCAGGTAGGGGTAGGTTCAGTCATTTCAAAGTGAGGGCAAATTTACATAGTATTAAAGCGCAAGTACTGGTTGTCCATAATTCAAACATTCGTAATCCTGACACTTACTGTATAACAGAGCAAAACGTTGTCCAGTCCTGCGCCATCCTCATGATTACCAGTATGTTCATGTCTCCTGTTGCAGCTCTTGTGCCAATCCATCTTCCTTGTCCTCTCTGGCCCTTTACTTTACCAACAAGATATCCTCCTCCAGCGATTGACCCCTCTTGATAATGTGTCCAAAGCAAGCAAGTCAGACATTGTTCTGTTGTGATCCATAAGGTTTTCACTGGCTAATTTTTGAAAATAGATCACCAGGGCTTTCTCCCCAGTCACTCTTAGTCTGGAAGCTCTATTGAAATATATCTTCCGTGGGTAACCCTGCTGGTATTTGAAATGCCTGCGGAATAGCTTCCAGCATCACAGCAACATGCAAGCCACTACAGCACAACAAACTGAAAGACGGGTGATGGAGTCTATTAGTGCTTAGTAATTTTTAAAATTTATTATAATTAACCAAATAAATATTTCTATTCACATAGGCCTTCTGCACCTTGACCATATTGTGTATAAAACTAAACTTGTGGCTTTGACATTCCTTCTAATCATTTTTGGGAGGTAACCATGTCATCATTCTCTCTGGCCACACGTACTGGAAATCTCTGAGTTGAAATCTTTGAGTTCTCTGTCTTTTTTGCAACTTCCCCAATCCTATCAAGCCACAAGTACTCTCTTTTAATCATATTTCTTCCTTTGTAACCACACTTCATACCCGTGCCAGGGTTTTGTCTTCCTAAATTATTGTAACAGCCTTCTACCTAGTATTCTGTCTTTCAACCTCTCCCATTCCTCTCCACTCTACATACCCAGACATAGTTTTTTCTCCCGTTTCACTAATTTAAGGAGCCTTGGTTGCACAGTGGTTAGTGATAGACTGCTAACCAAAAGGTCAGTAGTTTGAAACCACCAGCAGTTCTGCAGGAGAAAGATGTGGCAGTTTGCTTCCATATTTACAGCCTAGGAAAGCCTACGGGGTGATTGTGAGTTTTTTTTTTTTTTGGTTGTTCACTAATTTGGTAAATATAACAATTTGATGGCAACTGTTTAAGTTTTTACACATCTCTTTGAATAAAATCTAATTTTTTTAATAGTCTTAAAACTCTCTATGATACATTTCCCGCTACTTCTTCACACAATTTTTGTTGTTGTTGTTCTACCACTGGCCATTCACTGAATTACTCTTTTCTCACTTTTACTCATGTCATGTATGTTTCCAGAAATATTTTCCATCATGCAATTATAGTATTTCCCAGTCCATAAACCCCAATTCAGATACTGTAGTAAGTTCAGATATTATGCTGCTACCCTGAAAAATTTGAGTAATTCCTGAACTTTAATCATAATTTGCAGTGGGTGTTTGTTTCAAGGCACATTTCATACCATGCAGCTCTTTTTTTTTTTTTTTTTTTTAAACTTCAGGTAATCTTTATTAATTCTGGTTCCTCAAATGTATAATGTTCTTATAGGGTGCAGTGTTTGTGTTCATGTGGTCCACTTGGCTTGAATTGTTTACTCTGAATCCCATTGGACAGAATTACAGAACTATACTCATTCTTCAAGACATTACTCAGATATCTCCTATTCTGTGAGCCATCTTTATATTCTTTAGTCAGAATTTCAATCTTACTTTCCACAGTGGTAGTTTGTATTATTGGTGTCAGTCTTCCCCCTTCTGTATTCATACTTTCTGAAATGTGACTACCCAGTTTTTCCAACATCAGGCATAGAGTCAAATATATTTCCATACCTCTTAACTTTGAGCTTGGCTATGCAACTGGCTTTGGCCAACAGTATGAGGTAGGTGTGACTGGGTGACATTTCTGAGCCCAGGCCTTAAGAGGCCTTACATATTTCTGCTTACTGTAGGACACATCTGCCATTACTTTGAAAATAACATGTCCTGGCCAGCAGGCAGCCCATGCACCTGCAGTGAGAAGCTGCTGCAGCCTGAGGCAGAGTTTCCCAGCAGAGCACAGCCCAGATTGCTGCTAAGTTTGGGATGGTTTGTTATGTAGCAGTAGCAATCAGATACATCTAGTCTAACATAGCTTTTAGTTTATATGTCTGTTATGGGAATTACCGTCTTACTCTGACTATAACAGACAGAAGTAACTCATTCAAAAAGCATTTATTATATGTTAGATTATTGTTTGTAAGATACACAAATTAAACTAAATATTTCATATGTATTTTATTATGTATATTTTTACATTATTTATCTTATTTATTAACATCAAAAGTAAATCTTAGTTTAGCTTTTCAGGCCCTGTTTGGGTAAGGACAACCCCTTAGTCATCTTTGACTCTCTGAGAGTATCCACTACATTCAGCACTCTGTACAAAATAGGGATTACATAGGGCTTGTGGAATGAATAAATAGAATTTAAACTTATAAAAATATTCCAAATGATCCAAATGTATATGTGAATTAAAAATAAATTAGTTTTGTTAACTCGATGACATAATACTTTCATAATTTTATCACTGATTAAAAAAAATTCATAAAATTGTTATTTTATACAGTAATTTTTGAAGATTCTATTTTGTGCTTAAAAAGTGGGAGAAATGATTTTATTGCCTACTCCTAATATGTAAATCTGTGGAAAAAGAAAATGGAAAAACTCAATATCATCAGTCAGAACAAGGCCAGGGGCTGACTGTGGAACAGACCATCAATTGTTCATATGCAAGTTCAGTTGAAGTTGAATAAAATTAGAACAAGTCCATGAGATCCAAAGTACAACCTTAAGCATATCCCATCTGAATTTAGAGACCATCTCAAGAATAGATCTGATGCATTGAACACTAGTGACCGAAGACCGGATGAGTTGTGGAATGACATCAAGAACATCATACATGAAGAAAGCAATAAGCCATTAAAAAGACAGGAAAGAAAGAAAAGACCAAAACGGATGTCAGAAGAGACTCTGAAAGTTGCTCTTGATCATCAAGTAGCTAAAGTGAAAGGAAGAAATGATGAAGTAAAAGAGCTGAACAGAAGACTTCAAATGGTGGCTCGAGAAGACAAAGTATTATAATTAAATGTGCAAAAGCACCTAGATATAGAAAACCAAAAAGGAAGAACATACATGGGAATACTCAAGCTGAAGAAACTGAAGAAAAAATTCAAGCCTTCAGTTTCAATATGAAAGGATTCTGCAGGGAAAATATTTTGAAAACCCAGGAAATATCAAAAGAAGTTGGAAAGAATCCACAGAGTCTTGTACCAAAAAGTATTGGTTGATGTTCAAACATTTCAGGAAGTAGCATATGATCAAGAACTGATGGTACTGAAGGAAGAAGTGCAAGCTGCACTGAAGTCACGGGTGAAAAACAAGTCTCCAAGCATTGACTGAATATCAATAGAGATGTTCCAACAAACGGAAGCAGTGCTGGAAGCACTCACTCATCTATGCCAAGAAATTTGGTAGACAGCTACCTGGCCAACTGACTGGAAGAGATCCATATGTGTACCCGTTCCAAAGAAAGGTGATCCAACAGAATGTGAAAATTATCGAATAATATCATTAATGTCATACACAAGTAAAACTTTGCTGAAGATCATTCAAAAGTGATTGCAGCAATACATCAACAGGGAACTGCCAGAAGTTCAAGCTGGATTCAGAAGAGGATGTGGAATGAGGGATATCTTTGCTAATGTCAGTTGGATCCTGGCTGAAAGTAGAGAATACCAGAAAGATGTTTACCTGTGTTTTATTGACTATGAAATGGCTTTCAATTGTGTGGGTCATAACAAATTATGGACAACATTGTGAAGAATGAGAGTTCCAGAACACTTAATTCTGCTCACGAGGAGTCTGTACTTATGCTAAGAGGCAATTGTTCAAACAGAACAAGGGGATACTGTGTGGTTTAAAGTCATGAAAGGTGTGTCGCCATATTTATTCAATCTGTATGCTGAACAAATAATTCAAGAAGCTGGACTATATGAAGAACGTGGCATCAGAATTGGAGGAAGACTTATTCACAACCTGAGATATAGAGATGACACAACCTTGCTTGCTGAAAGTGAAGAGGACTTGACGCACTTATTGATGAAGATCAAAGACCACAGCGTTCAGTATGGATTACGTTAAGAAAACAAAAATTCTCACAACTGGACCAGTAAGCATCATGATAAACAGAGAAAAGATTGAAGTCATCAAGGATTTCATTTTACATGGATCCACAATCAATGCCCATGGAAGCAACAGTCAAGAAATCAAACAATGCATTGCATTGGGCAAATCTGCTGCAAAAGACCTCTTTAAAGTGTTAAAAAGTAAAGATGTCACTTAAAGGACTAAGCTATGCCTAACTCATGCCAGGGGGTTTTCAATCTCCTCATATGCATGTGAAAGCTGGACAATGAATAAGGAAGACTGAGGAATAATTGATGTCTTTGAATTATTGTGTTGGTGAAGAATATTGAATATATCATGGACTGCCAGAAGAACAAACAAATCTGTCTTGGAAGCAGTACACCCAGAGTGCTCCTTAGAAGTGAGGATGGCTAGACTTCTGTCATACTTGGGACATGTTATCAGAAGGGACCAGTCCCTGGAGAAGGACATCATGCTTGGCAAACTAGAAGGTCAGCAAAAAAGAGGAAAAGCCTTAATGAGATGGATTGGCATGGTGGCTGCAACGATCTTCTCAAACATAGCAGCAATTTTGAGAATGGTGCAGGACCGGGCAATGTTTCGTTCTGTTGTACGTAGGGTCACTATGAGTCAAAATCAACTTGGTGGCACCTAACAACAACAACAACAATATGTAAATTGTAGGATATGAAAGGGCTTGATTAGATATGTAAATTTTGAGTTAAGTTTGATGTCACTGCCAATATTTATTTGTCAAATAAAAGAAAGCTTTACAGATTTCCTTAAAAGTACACTCTATGTGCATGGTTTAGATTGTGATATATGGTTGATATGTGCCTGAAGTGTGTTGATCACCAGAGAAGCAGTTTAGCATAGACACGTGTGTAGGGAGTCCATACCAACTCTGACACTTAACAGCAATGTAAACTTAGGCAACTTGTTTACTTTGCTTATGCATTAATTTCCTCATCTATGTTTGTGTGTGTATGTTATGTGTGTGTGTGTATGTGTATATCTAACATAGGTATATATCTATATCTGTCTATATATATATCACTCAGAACTGTCTGGCACAACCTTTATTCATTGATCTGTCCCTAACACCTAGATTGAAATAAGCACACAACTAATACATCAATATTAGCTATTGTTAGTATTACTATTATTGAGAAATCTTGGGATAGGAACATAAATTTTAACATCTTCCTGGAAAGCATGGCAATAAGAATATTTTAGTAAAATATTACCTCATAATAACATTATTCTTTTAAGATGATATTGATTCTGAAGGAACAGATTGTTGTTTTGTAGGGTCTCACCAGAATCTCCCTTCTATGACTTCTTTGAATGCTATTTCTAGGTATCTGATACTTCTAAGTGCTTGTTCAGTGCTTACTTTGCCCCTGTGCAAAGTCAAGGGGCAAGAATTTACAGCTCATGATCCTTTGGTTTCTATTTTACATGTTCATGTTTCTTTGAATACAGTGGGATAGAATCTATTACCCTGATATGGGTATTTTGGCCTCTTTCTCTCTTTTTAAGTGCGCTTCCCAATAGTCATCTCTCCTCCTTATTCATTTAAATAATTGGCAAGCTGTGCAGCCCTTAGCAGAAGGTGGGAGCTTATTTATGTCTCTTCTTTGTCTGCAAAGACAAAAGAGAAGAACAGATGAGATCAGATCAAGGAGTACTTTGTTTTATAATCTCTCTGGAGAAATCTAGGAGTTCCCTCCCTTCACGCCCATATTTCTTATTGTGAAGCACTAATGAAGATACTAATTACTGGTTCAGTGACATGGGCTTCCCCTGGATAGTTTCAAGACCCACTTCTCTCCATTTTGCATATGCTACTCATGTATGCTTCCTGCTGTTCACTCTTAAATTCTGTACATGAGTTGGAAGAGAAAACCAAAGACAGCAGCAATCCTTTTTTCCCCCCAGATTCAGTATGTGTCTAAAAACTCATATTGAGAATATGTCAAAGAAAATTTACTGCAGACAGACAAATACTTAGTTGGCATCACATTAGAAAAAGCAAGGGACAACTAACTACAATAAAGCTCAAAGACAAGAAGTCCAAATCTTCTCCTGACAAATGTCTGCGCTAGAATCTTCCTGCTTCTCATTAGCATATTGAAATGCTGAGAGCAGAGATGAATATGACGAGGAAAATTTGCTTAAATGATTAGTACCAAATCTATGATTTCTAATACCTTCAGTTTCTTGTACATTCTGACTTTGAACATTGGACATATACCATTGGTTTTATTTATTCAAAAAATATTTAGAGAGTGCTTCCTCTAGCCAATGTAATTGTTGTGTAAATGTCACAATGGGTAAAATTTTACCAAACTCATCAAGCTAGAAGGCAAATCTTTTGAATGACAGTATCCAAAATTATTTTGAAGAATTACATAAAAGAATCCAATCTAACCATGTGAATCGATAGGAAAAACTATAAAGACACACAAGTACAGTATGGAGGGGATGTGGATAACAGCAATGTGTCTGGGAATATCCTAGGATTTTTTTTTTTTCTTACTACATCCTCATCGTGAGTCAACAATATGATGTGCTGGTCAAAAAAAGCCAAATAAGAACATAAAAACAAAAAATCAGTGGGACTTTAGGATGCAGTCATAAAATGATAGAAGAATATATTTTTAAAGTGGCATTAATATGGAATGAATTCATGGAAGAACAAATAGGGTAGTAAGTTTGAATAATAACTTGGAATAAGAAACCGTCCCACTTGAAAAAGGAAAAACTTAGTACAATATAGTTATTTTCCACTATTGGAATTATTCTACATAGTTCCAGAGATTATCTATCCACCAGCTTATTTATTCATTCAATAATTTATGACTACATTAATTCACAAATATTCTTCAGGCACCGATAATAGTCTAAACACTTGCTGTGTATTCATAATGCAATGTATCTGGTCTGTTGGAGATTATAGAAAAAAAGGATAAAGGCCATTAACAGAGACAGAGTTAACGAAGGTAGATTTTGCAGCAATATGAAGACCACTTTCTCTCAAACAGAACTGCTGCCAAATAAAATGTATTCCTTAGAACTTTGATGTTTCTGTCACTAGAGGGATCATATGGTTTAGATGGCCATTTGTTTCAAAATTTAAGCATTAAATAAAGTCCTATACCAACTCTTTTTCCCTGTAACATTTTATAACTATATTTCTACTTGAATTCCTTTAAGGAATCCTGGTGGTGCAATGGTTAAGCACTCATTTGCTAAATGAAAGCTCAGAGGTTCAAACCCACCACACGCTCCACAGGAGAAAGATGTGGCAGTCTGCTTCTGTAAAGATTACAGCCTTGGAAACTCTATAGGGCAGTTCTACTGTGTCTTATAGGGTCACTATGAGTCAGAATCGACTCCACAGCAATGTTGTTTTTTTTTTCTTTTTCTTTTTGGTTTTAGTTCCTTTATTCGAGGACAACAGCAAAGTTTGAAGTAACACAAAGGAAAACTTCTGATGATAAAATAATCAAACATGAAACTTTTTTTCCATAAGAATTAAAACCTTATAAAAGTCTGCTACAAATTTAGACTAAACATAATTAACTTAAAATCTGAAGTTTTCAGGCTTCATATTATTCATTGACACTTACAGTCTATCATTTCAGAGTTCTCAGAAAATTATGCCCATAAAATCTACAAATTACAAAGATTACTATTGGGTTTGTTGACATGGAATGAAGGAGAATGAGGATGGGAAAGATTTCTCTTTTATAATAAGTAGAATTTATGAGAAGGGGTTATTCAGGTCCAAGCTATAGAAGCCCAACTCAAATTTGTTTAAGACATAGGTAATGTATTTGTATGTAGTAATATGGAAGTTCAGTGGTGGATATGGCTGCAGGAACAGATGTTTGCACTCTTTGAACCGTGTCATCAAGTAGTTGGTTTTTTCTCTCTCCATCTTTCAGCTCTGCTTTCTACCTTGGTTACTTTAGTCTCAGGCAACCTGTTTGTATATAGTAACAATGAAATCCTGTAGCTTGACCAGGCTTACAATTCCCGTGGTACTTGTAGTATCAGGTGGAAGGAAACTTTTTTCCACGTAGCATCCTTATCAGCCAATGTTTCTGATTGGCCCTACTTGGTTCATATATATGCTTACGTGCCAATTTTATGATAGAAATGGTGGTAGAGGTGGGGACATGATAGTCTATTGATTATTTTTCCGATAGATTAATTGATATACACCAGAAGACCTTTAGACGTACTATCCTCCTACCAATACCAGTTGCCGTTGTGTCAGTTCTGACTCATAGTGACCCCATGTGTGTCAGAATAGAGCTGTGCTCCACAGGGTTATCAATGGCTGATTTTTCAGAGATAAATCTCCAGGCCTTTCTTCTGAGGTACCTCTGTGTGGACTTGAACCTCCAACCTTTTGGTTAGCATCCAAGCTCATAAACCATTTTCACCAGAAGGGAATTTTGGAGTTTGCATGATCTAACTGGATAAAGATAATACTAACAGCAAGCTTTTATCACGAGTAGATGAATTTTATATGATGTTAGTATAAGTTTCATACTCTTCTCCAAGATCTACAAGTAGGCTTCCCAGAATTATTCAGCTGATGAGACAAATGTAGTCAAACCATACACACACAAAGTGTGTCCTACAACTTTGTCTACACATCTTTCTTCAGTCTGATTTCCATCTATCTGAATTAGGTCTTAATTATATTACTTGCATTACTGTGCTTAACCTGTCAAGTTATTGAATGATAATTCTTCATATTTATCAAGATGTTTTTTATGTAAAGATGATATCTAATTTCCATGGAATTCCAAAATATGGCAGACATTATCCTCATACTCTAGATAGAGAATTGGAAAGCTTTCAAATGACCCCAAATCACTTGCTTTTTGAGAGCTAAGTACACTAATCCTAACTAGCACTTCAGTGTTGTATCTGCAAAACCCTGAAGACAAAACATTATGAAATTTCCCCTGTGATTCATTTCAATTCAATTCAGCTCAATTTGATTCACTAAGCAATATTGAGAACGTACAATGGGCTCAATGTCATCCTAAGCACTCTGGGCAATGCGTGAGGCAAAATCCCTTAACCTCACATGTTTCATAATTTAATTGATGGCACAAAACAAAATGAAAGAATAGTTGAGTAACAATTAAAGTCAATATACACTGTAAATTCTTAACTTTATAAATTGTGGTAGATAAAATTAGTGCAATAGTAATTAATTTATTGTATAACAAAGTTTAGCATTGAATTTCTCACATACTGATGGTCCTCCATAACACAATTTCTAAATTTACTTTTGAAATTTATCCTTTCCTAATTAGTTTTTATATACAAAAAATACTATCATGTTACTTATGGGATTACATTTTAGGGAGCAAAATACATACTAAACATACATGTATATCAACCAATAATACAACTTGTGAGCTGTGCTCTATTGGGAAAGTACAAGTTGCTAGAGAAAGTGTAACAGGGAAACTGATTGGGGTTGGGAGAAGGAGATGGGAGGTTTCCAGCTGAAGCATTTTAATGAGACCTGAAGAATAAGCAGAGGTTAATCCAATAAGGATTGTTGTGCAGACCGTTTCTGGAAGAATGAATATGAAGATACTCCATCCTAGGGAGTAGCTTAGAACAGGTAAATAAAACAAGGACACATATTTAGATGCACATCAATGTGGTATTCCTTTACTTGCTCTGTAGATCTTCTGGAGGAAATGGGAATTTGACATTTATATCTGTTTAGAAAAGTAGTGGATGTCCAGGTACTAAAGGATGTTTAAACAAAAGTTCAAAGAGAGAAAACACATACTGTATGGAAATTGCCATGAGAAATTTTTTTCCGTTTTTTAAAAAGTTTTTTAAATTGTACTTTAGGTGAAGGTTTACAGAACAAATAGTTTCTCGTTAAACAGTCAGTACACTTAGTGTTTTATGACATTGGTTAGCAACCCCACGACATGTCAACACTCTACCTTCTCAACCATGGAGGAACTTTTTTTTTTTTGGTGAAAATATACATAGCCAAAGATATACCCTCTCAGAAATTTCTACATGTACAATTCAATGACATTGATTGCATTCTTCCAGTTGTGCTGCTATTTTCTCTATCCTTTTCCAAATTATTCCATCACCATTATGTTCAACTCATTGTCTCCAGGCTTCCCATCAAAACTTTTGAGTTGCTGTTGTCAGCTTGATCTCACATACATAATTCTTTTCTTCTTTTGTACTTTAGATGAAAGTTTACAGAACAAATAGTTTCTCATTAAACAGTTAGCACACATATTGCCTTATGACAATGGTTAACAGCCCCACGACATGTCAACACTGTCCTTTCATGAACTTGGGCTCCCTATCACCAGCTTCCCTGTCCTCTCCTGCCTTCTAGTCCTTGTCCCTGGACTGCTGTGCCTCATTAGTCCCATTTTGTTTTATGAGGCTGTCCAATCTC
The DNA here is from genome assembly GCF_000243295.1 of Trichechus manatus latirostris. Classification (NCBI taxonomy): domain Eukaryota; kingdom Metazoa; phylum Chordata; class Mammalia; order Sirenia; family Trichechidae; genus Trichechus; species Trichechus manatus. The sequence continues at coordinate 1,558,979 of NW_004444037.1, read as the reverse complement.
TGACTGAATGGTGAACCTTGGGAGTGACTTCACCACTGAGCTAAAAGGGTATCTGGTGGTCATACTCTTGGCGTTTCTCCAGTCTCTCTCAGGCCAGTTAATCTGGTCTTTTTTTGTGTGTGTGTGTTAGAATTTTGTTCTACATCTGACCTCCAGCTCTGTCCAGGACCCTCTGTTGTGATCCAGGTCAGAGCAGTCAGTGGTGGTAGCCGGGCACCATCTAGCTGTACTGGACTGTCTGGTGGAGGCCTTGGTAGCTGTGGTCCATTAGTCCTTTGGACTAATCTTTTCCTTGTATCCTGTTCTCTTCATTGTCCCTTGCTCCCGGAGGGGTGAGACCAGTGGAGCATCTTAGATGGCTGCTCACAGGCCTTTCAGAACCCAGACACTACTCACCAAGGTAGAATGTAGAACATTGTCTTT
>NW_004444037.1:1556572-1558229 GCF_000243295.1 Trichechus manatus latirostris | reverse complement strand
ATGAACATAGGTGTGCATACGTCTATTTGTGTGGTGGCTCTTATTTCTCTAGGATATATTCCTAGGAGTGGGATTGCCGGATCCTTTGGCATTTCTATTTCTAGCTTTCTAAGGAAGTTCCATATCATTTTCCAGAATAGTTGTATCATTATACATTCCCACCAGCAGTGCATAAGAGTTCCGATCTCCCCGCAGCCTCTCCAACATTTGTTATTCCCAGTGTTTTTGATTTGTGCCAGTAATGCTGGGGTGAGATGGTATCTCACTGTGGTTTTGATTTGCATTTTTCTAATGGCTAGTGATGGTGAGCAATTCCTCATGTGTCTGTTGGCCTCTTGAACATCTTCTTTGAAGTGTCTGTTCATTTCCTTTGCCCATTTTTTAATTGGATTATGTGTCTTTTTGTTGTAGATGTGTTGGATTTTCTTGTAGATTTTAGAGATTAGAACTTTATCAGACTTGTATTATCCAAAAATTTTTTCCCAGTCTGCAGGTTCTCTTTTTACTCTTTTGGTGAAGTCTTTTGATGAGCGTGAGAGTTTAATTTTTAGAAGATCCCAGGTATCTAGCTTATCTTGTGGAGTTTGTGTGTTGTTGGTTATGGTTTGTATCCTGTTAATGCCGTCTTTTAGGGCTTCAAGTGTTGATCCTATTTTTTCTTCTATGAACTTTATAGTTTTGGGCTTTATATGTAGGTCTTTGATCCATTTTGAATTAGTTTTTGTATATGGTGTGAGGTATGGGTCCTGTTTCATTTTTTTGCAGATGGACATCCATTTTTGCCAGCATAATTTGTTAAAAAGACTGTCATTTCCTCTTTGATGAACTTTGGCTCTTGTTGAAGATCAGTTGACTGTCGGTGAATAGATTTATATCTGGGTACTCAATTCTGATCCACTGGTCACTGTATCTGTCGTTGTACCAGTATCAGGCTGTTTTGACTACTGTACCTGTATAGTAGGTTCTGAGGTAAGGTAGTGGGAGTCCTACTAATTTATTCTTCTTCTGCAATAGTGCTTTACTTACCCGGGGCTTCTTCCCTTTCCGTATAAAGTTAATGATTAGTTTTTCCATCTCTTTAAAGAATGTTGTTGGTATTTGGATCGGGAATGCATTGTATTTGTAAATTGCTTTGGGTAGAATTGTCATTTTCACAATGTTGAGTATGCCTATCCATGAGCATGGTATGTTTTTCCATTCATGTAGATCCCTTTGGGTTTCTTGCAGTAGTGTTTTGTATAGGTCTTTTACATCCCTGGTTAGATTTATTCCTAAGTGTTTTATTGTTTTAGGGGCTATTATAAATGGCATTGTTTTCCTGATTTCCTTTTCATCGTTTTCTTTATTGATGTATAGGAATCCAACCAGTTTTTGTATGTTTATCTTGTATCCTGATACTCTGCTGCATTTTTCTAATAGTTCCACTAGTTTTCTAGTGGAGTCTTAAGGTTTTCTATGTATAGTATCACATCATCCACAAACAGGAACAGTTTAACTTCTTCATTACCAATTTCAATACCCTTTATTTCTTTTTCTTGCCTTATTGCTCTTGCTAGGAATTCCAGCACAATGTTAAATAGGAGTGGAGATAAAGGGCACCCTTGTCTTGTTCCTGTTGTCAGTGGGAATGTTTTCAGCCTCTCTCCATTAAGAATGA
>NW_004444037.1:1523982-1556002 GCF_000243295.1 Trichechus manatus latirostris | reverse complement strand
ATTGCTATAAATTGTCCTCTGAGGACTGCCTTTGCTGTGTCCCAAATGTTTTGGTATGATGTGTTTTCATTCTCGTTTGATTCTAGGAATTTTTTCATTTCATCTCTGATTTCTTCTATTACCCAGTGATGTGTAAGCAGAGTGTTATTCAGTTTCCATTTAATTGATTTTCTTTCTTGCTCTTCCTGTTGTTAATTTCTACCTTGATGGCATTGTGGTCAGAGAAGGTACTTTGCATTGTCTCAGTGTTTTGGGTCTTGTTGAGGATTGCTCTGGGGCCTAAAATGTGGTCTATTCTGGAGAACATTCCATGTGCATTGGAAAAGAATGTGTATTTTGCAGCTGTTGGGTGTAGTGTTCTATATATGTCTATCAGGCCAAGTTGGCTGTTTGTGCCCTTTAGGTCTTCTGTATCTTTGTTTAGTTTCTTTCTAGAAGTTCTCTCCTTTATAGAGAGTGATGTGTTGAAGTCTCCTACTATTATTGTGGAACTGTCAATCTCTCTTTTCAGTGTTGTTAGAGTTTGTTTTATGTATTTGGGAGCCCTATCATTAAGTGTGTAGATGTTTATTATGGTTATGTCTTCATGATGGTTCATCCCTTTAATCATTATATAGTGTACATCTTTGTCTTTTATGGTGGATTTTGTTTTAAAGTCTATTTTATCTGAGGTTATTATTGCCACTCCTGCTCTTCTTTGGTAGCTGTTTGCTTGATATATTTTTTCCATCCTTTGATTTTTAATAAATTGACGTCTTTGTTTCTAAGGTGCGTGTCTTGTAGACAGCATACTGATGGATCCTGTTTTTTTATCCATTCTGTCACTCTCTGTCTCTTTATGGGTTCATTGAGGCCATTTACATTCAGTATAATTATTGTAGGTGTGAGTTTATTGCTGTCATTTTGTAGTGCTTTGTTCCATGGTGGTGATGATTTCTTTGTTCCTCTTACTCTCCTGTGCTGAATTCCTTTTGTTTGTGTATCTTTTTTTCATTTCTTTTGTTTTTTAGGTATTGTTTTTACTGAGACTTTATCTTTTTCTTCTTTATTTTGATGAGTTTGTTTGTTAACTTTCTTTGTGGTTACCTTGAAATTTACCCTTATCTTCCTAGGTTTGAACCAGATTATTATTACTTGGTATTTGCCTTGCCTTCCTCTCCATTAGAAGGTTCTATACCTACACCATTTATTCCTTCTTTTATTGTTCTGTTGCTGTTGTCATTTACAGATTAACCTCTCTGCTTCCCTGTTGTAATTGTTTTCATTTTGAATAGTCCTTGAGAGTTCATTTCCTAGATTGGTATCTGGCTGGTACAATCCTGTGTCCTGGATTCAGCCTGTGGTCTGATGCTGTTTGTTCTCAGATCAAAGGACTCCTTTTAATAATTCTTGTAAGTTTGGTGTGGTATTTACGTAGTCCCTTAATTTCTGTTTATCTGGAAATGACCTAATTTCACCACCATATTTGAACGAGAGTTTTTCAGGATGTATTATTCTTGGATGGCAATTTTTTTCTTTCAAGGTTTTATATATGTCATCCCATTGCCTCCTTGCCAGCATGGTTCCTGCCGAATAATCCGAGCTTATTTTTTTCTCCTCTGTATGTGACTTTTTGTTTTTCTTGAGCTGCTCTCAGGATTCTTTGTCTTTGGTTTTAGTGATTGTGATTATGATATGCCTTGGTGATTTTCTTTTGGGTTCTATCCTATGTGGGGTTCGTTGAGCTTCTTGGATGGTCAGCTTTTCATCTTCTATGACATTGGGGAAGTTTTCTATCAGCAATTCTTCAATAATCCTCTCTGTGTTTTCTGTTTTCTCCCCCTGTTCTGGAATTCCGATCACTCACAGATTTTTGCTTTTGATTGTATCCCACATAATTCTCAAGGTTTTCTTCATTTTTGTTCATTCTTTTTTCTGATTTTTCCTCAAACAGAGTTGTATCCAAGTGTTTGTCTTCAATTTTACTGATCCTGTCTTCCATCGTTTCAAACCTGCTCCTCAACCCTTCTACGACACTGTCCATTTCTGAAATCTTGTTATTTATCTTTTGGATTTCTAATTGTTGTTTTTGTTTGATTTCTAGTTGTGGATTTATTTTTGCATTTTGTTCCTGTTTTATTTTCTTAATTCTTCCATTTTTTTGTCTGTATTTTCCATGAATTTGTCTGCCTTTTCCATGGATTTGTCTATTTTTTCCTCATTTTGTCTGCTTTTTGCTTCAAGCCTTTGATAATTCTGAGTATTTGAGATTTGAATTCCCTATCAGGTAGTTCTAGTGCCTTTTCTTCTACCAGAAAGTCATCTGGTGTTTTACTTTGTAAGCCTACTGGATTCATCCTGTCCTGTTTCTGTATGTGTTTTGATATTGTCGTCTTTGGGGCATTCAGTCATTATTTTCCTCGTTTATTGATTGTAGATTTGTTTGTTTCATCCTGCTTTTTTTAATTTGGTTATGCCTGTGCAGGCAACCTGTGTATTCTTTGTTGTTTGCTTGTCTGTGGGCATGATCCTTTCCACCTTCTTCTCTAATGGGCAGGGTCAGTCACTCAGGTATGGTACAGCAACTCCAGCTGAAGGGGAGTTGCTGGGATGGGTTGTTTGTGGCACATACTAGGGCCGACAGGGTGGGCCAGGAATCAGTGCAGGGCAGGTTCCCGTAGGCCATGCCTGTGCTACTTGAGCTTGTGATATTCAGCACATGACACTGGTAGGCAGGAAGGAGTGGGAGATTCTGATGTGTGGAGCTAAGATGGGTATGGGAAAGAGGAAATAGAGGATAGAGGGACAGGAGCCAAAAACATTCACACAAAGAAACAAAAAAGTATACTAAGGGAGCTTGCTGTCAGAGTGGAGAGATGAGAGACTGTGAAATGGATAAAAACAAAAAGGAAAAAAAAGTAAAAGGGTAAAAGAAAAGACATGAATAATTAAAAATAAGAGGGAAAAAAAAAGAATGAAAAGCCCACAGAAAGACAGAACAGGATAAAAAGAGAGAAGAAAACAAAACAAACAAACAAACAAACAAAAAAAAAACACACAAAAATAAAACCAAAGGAAAAGAAAAAAAAAGAAAAAAGAAATACCTCCAGGGATGTCACTGTGCGTCTGCGCGGAGTAAGGGAGTATCTCCCGAGCTACGGAGTACTGTCTGGCTAGAAGGGGCTTCCAAGTCGAGAAAAGAAAATGAAGCAAACAAACCAATCAAAACAGAACAAATCAGAACAAATAATGAAACAAACAAAAAAAGCCCCAGCGGTCCCACCAGCAGGGTGGCACTGGTTGGAAGCAGTTTCACAATCGAGTGGTGTTTCCCAGCCTTTCAGGAAGAAGCAAAGACAGCACACAGAGCCACATATTTGAGAGAAGGTGGTGGTGTTGGTGGTGGTCGTGAGAGGTAAGGAAGAAATCTAAGAAGCGGAAAAAATCAACACCAGCAGCTGACAAATGGCACTCAGGGAGCCGACTGTTGCAGGCGGGTGGAATCCAAGTGGCTCCGGGGTTCAGCCAGCGCTTCCTGGCCAAGAGACTGTGGCCGCAGGAAGCAGAGGAGTCCGAGTGGGGGTGAAGAAGGGTGGGGGTGGGAAAGCGTATATCGCTGGTTACCAGTTGTTCTGTCTCCTGCTGGAAACTCCGTGAAGCTGCTTTCTCATACCCCCTGCTCACCGATCTCCAATAGGAGTCCAAGATGGCAGATATGTGCTGCGGTAGCTGATAGGGGCCCTCTGAATATATCTCTCCTCACTCTTTGTTCTCGGTCAGTTTTGTATTCCATTCGGTGCTTGGCTGAGTTCTTTATCTGTTTATTTGATGCATAGGGTTTCAGGATGGATGTGTGTCTCTGTTTGACTTAGTTTTTCGGATCTTTGCTGTGGAGGGACGGCATGGTGCTTCTGTCTATAGCGCCATGTTGCCTGGAAGTCTTGCCATGATCAATTTTGAGTAGGTTTGGGTGACAGCTTTAGAAATCATGACAAAGGAAATTAAGGCTATCTCTAAGGGTTGTAGCTCAAGCAAATGGCTTTAAAGATGCATCTTAATATTTTGGAATTATCCCACTGGATAACAAAAAGTCATTGAAGGGTGTTTAAATATCTTTCTACTTGCTAGTATGTTATCTTTTTAACAATCTCAAAAGAGTTTAAAGACAAATCTTGTAATTTTGTGTTTTCCTATCAGTACCTGGAACATTGGCCTTGCACATAGTAGGTTTTAGGGTAGTTTCAGTTGATTGATTGAAATGATGATTTCAGAGGATAAGTTTAATAAAACTAGATCAAGATAGATGTGAATAAATGGTCTGAAGTAGGTCCATGCTTTCACAAACCTGGTTGAAATGGTTTCCCATTAATTACTTCCTTCTTTTGCTCTCATAGCATCCTGTGCATTACAGCACTCATCTCTCTTCAACAGAATAAGTTGTTCAAGTGTCTGTCATTGTCCCTGTAGCATGAGCTCCTCCAGGCAAGGACTATGTTTAGTTTAACTTTGTAGCCACAGTATCTACAAAGCATGCTACATGAAGTAAATGCTTAATACTGAATGACTGAATGAGCAAATAAATAAAGCAAATGAATGAATGAAGAAAGAAAGTCATCTTGGATTATCATTTGGTGAAAATTGATCAAGATGAAGGGAAGGAAAAGGAAGAAAAATACATTATAATAGCACATATTAGTCACTCAAGAAGTGAGTAAATGAATAAAATTGCCTTAAAAAAAACTGATCTGATCTGATGATGTACTAGATATGAGAATGGTGCTAATATATTGACATAGGTATACAAAAATTTTATATTGTCAATGGGTTTTGAAATTTTATGTGCACAAGAGTCACTTGATACTTTTTTTACTCTATTTTTTAAGTGCAGATGTACTGAGCTCAAACTCTTAATGTTAAATTCAATGGATTTAACAAGGCCATCAACACTTGTAGTGTATGTGGCTATGACCACACTTTGAAAAATGCTGCATTAGATGTGAATGGTGGCAGCATTCACTCTACTTGAACAATTACAAGAAAGAATATAAACTTTGTTCCTTTTATGTTTGCTTCAAGTTGGTAAAAGAACATTTTAAACAGCTCAAATTGCTTTCTCTTTTATAACAACAATCTGTTGCCAAAAAGAAACAATATACCCTCATAATTTCTTCCTTTGATTCCTGACTGGGAGGAAAACAGCATGAGTTTTGAGTTGACCCTCAGCTTTATTCATCACTTAAATACTTTTGGGCATGTTTCAGCAGTTTAAAAACCAATGTTCTATACAGAATCCTGCTGGGAGCTTTCACATCCCTATGGCTTCACAAACAAAATATTATGGTCTTAACACTAGGCAGGGCGGTGACCAATCAGAAAGCAGGCCATGAAGCCGCTATAAGGGGCAAGGCTAACTGTGCGTTTAGCATAGCCAATTTGTAATACAGTTTCCATGAGTGCTGCTATTCTCTTTTGAAAGATAACAGGGAATACAGCCATGTGAAAAAAGATTGCAAATCTATTTGGCATTTATCCCCTCTTGTTCTAGAAAGAGCTATTTCTCCCACTACAACCATGTGGCTTTAGTGGGGCTTCCATGTTCTCATAAGATTCTGGTATCCTGACAGCAGTTAATTTCAATGAAAACAGGCTCGTGATATCAGCTAGGATGTTCAGAGACATTTCTTGGGAGTTTTGAATTGTGGAATAGAGATGTATGTTTCTGCCCATGTCCAGTGGTGAGATGGTGTGCTGCAGAAACTATGTTTCTTACTTTAAAAATTTGTTCTGTCAAGAAAAACCAAGACAACATGTAGGTATCTGGGAGAAAGAGGACAGAAGAAATAAAATAGGGGACAGACAGAGAGAGAAGAGATTCGGTGGCAATTCAGTTCCTTGTTCCTAGTGTCCCTGAGACCATTTGTCATTATCAAAAAGTTATATACTTTACAAAAAACTTCCCCAATTTGTCTAAATCAGTTTGAGTTGGATTTTTGACTTTTGCAACCAAAGATTTTTAACAAATTTGGTTGGGGTTTTAATCAGCAGTGATTCCTTTAAATTGGAACTATTGTGTGAATTGTAGGGAGTTAACTGTTTGGAGGAATAATTTTTATACTGTGAAACTAATTTAAAGTTTGAGATAACTATGAGTTACATTACAAGTGAAACTCCCTGAATAAAAAAAGAAAAAAAATAATTTTTTTCTCTGCTACCAGTCACAATCCCGTCTCAAAGATAAACATGGAGAGACCTTGGATATAGGGAACAACATATCATTTTTAAAATCTCATTTTCTTAAATAAATTTATATTACACTTCACTGACCAAAAATTATGCTTGTAACTCTAATGACTCTTGACCAAGGTCTATTTAAAGTGTCTGCCTTATGTTGCAGAGTTATTTTACTCAAATCTTGTTTGGATTATGTATATTTTTATTACGTTATTCATGTTTTCTTGTCTCAGTAACAAATGGTCCAAAATGTATTTTTAACAGTCATAAATAACCTCTTCACTAAATGCCCAAACTTTCACAAAATTCAATCTCTCAAATCTCATTGTCTTAACTTTAAAACTCACCCATGCAATTACCTGAAGTTCATACATCATCTTTGATGATGTTCTGGCTCCCCTGCCACTTGGTGAGTGATGATTATCAACTTATCATTGTCTTTCTCCTTTTCTGTTGTTTAAGATTTTTACTTCAGATTTGAAGCTCCTGTTTTCTTGTAAGTTCTTATTGTTTCTTAATATTTTCTTAACTTTGAATCTTAAACCACCAGTATAATTTGATTTTATGCTTCCATGACCCAAGTCTATCTATAGACTCTTTTCAAAGCCTAGGAAGGAAAAAATGCCAGAAAACATCATATTATGCAAACCCAAGAGAAGATCAGATCATTAGATCATCCCCAATATTTTGGAAAAACAAATTGCATTTCACTGTAAACTTCATAAAACAAACACACGATACAAAACCTTCAGGTAGAAGGAGAATTTTAACAGCATAGAGGAGTTGGTGTTGCATAGATCCTCCCAGAATTCAGCATTTGATAGAGATGGTGCAGCAGAGAAAGGTGAGTAGAAACTGCAAATGGCATGTGGGTCTACAGGTAACGCTTCAAGATCTATCAATATTTTTCACTGTCCTGGTTTGGAACATATTACTGTTTTGCTAAAAGGTGGATGTATACTCTTTAAATACTTTTAAAATGAATATTCGAGATATACCTAAGACACTTTCCCATAATTCAAATGTTAGGAGAGGGTCAAGATGGAGAAGAATTTTCTCATGTAAATTTCATTACATGTGAACATGTTTTACCTTTAGAATGAGAAAAATTAACATAATAAATTAAAGACTCTATTACCTTCTAGATGTTATTCCTATCAATATCCTATTTATATTGGTCTCCAGGTATTCTATCAAAACCCAGAACACCAGAATTCCGGGAAGCATCCTCTACAAGTTTTCCAAACGTACAAGGATAATATTTAAATGATTCTTGAATTTTAGCAGGCATTTAATGAGCATTTTCTAAGTGAGGACTTGTTATATAATGGGTTTTACAAACTTTACAACAGAAATTTATAACTATCCTCATTACGTTATGACAATTTTGACACTATGGGTGGTTACTTAAGATTTTCTAGGTTTTAAGGTTTGTAAATATGGGGAAAGTCCACCGGAATGCAAATCTCTCTACTAGGTCCTGAGTTCCTTGAAGGCAAATACTAAATCTTTCATCCCCAGGGCCTTTTATGTAGTGGCCTCCCATTTGCTGAATGAATGAAAACAAGAAGAGAATTTAAAATCTAGAATCACTTTCGATCAACTCACAACTTTTCCATTGTTCTTAGATTACAGATCAACTGCTAGAAGGAAGTTTACAAAAGTATACATACCAGATGATAGTTGAAGTGGCATTTCTTTTTCCATATATCTATTTTGAATAAATTTATATATGTAAAGAATTTAAGGACGTTATGGCCAGAGTAATATTATATATTTTTTCTTTTATAATTATTAGTAATATTAGAAAGTATGATTTAAAATTATTTAAAGAAAGAAAAGAAAAAAAATTAAACCAATCTCTTGTCTCTTAAAGATACTCTTCCTCTGTGAAAGCAACCTTCTAAATCATATTATAGATTATGAATTTATATTATGAATTATATACATCATGTTATACATTATAAATATATATTATGCTTATTTGACTAAGGGAAAGATCATTTCATATTTCTGAACATGATGGATGACTCCCACTTGTTTGAAAGCTGACAGTGTAACGTTAGATTTTTGTGTAGGGCTGTAATGGTCTCTGCTAATGGCCTAAAGCAATAGAGTCGGATGAAAAATTAAAATGTTTACTATTTTTCCTCTTTATTATGTAAGATGAGTCCCCAGAGAACATCATTTTCATTATCAAGGATGATTTATCCTTTGTGATGCATTTTGCTGGGAAATTCAGAGGGCAGACACGTTTCTGACTTTATATACAGTGGCAGTTCTTCATGAGGCAGCAAGAAGTGAAATAGCCTCTCAGGAAACATGGAAAACAGACACTTGAAACAGTTTGAACTACTCAACATCTAGTTAATTCATGCTTTGCTAAAATAGTGCAGCATTTAAATACTGAAGAAGCAATATACTGATAATGAAACCATTTCCAGGCAAAGAACTCAGAGCAGGTATTTAGTCTGAATAGTTTCATTATAAATGTCTGCACATCCTAAAAACATTTCAGGCTAATGCAATGAAAAGTAGTGCATCTAGGAGGCAAGGCATACACATGCTTTAATCAGAACTTAGTGCTAGAAGGATCTTTTAAAATGGAAGTTCTGTTGAATGGAAAAGCAATGTTTTGTTGGGTTATTAACACATACACATATAATTAACTTTCACTATTAGTCACTTAATCCACAGTTATGAAATAACTTCTACATGCCAGGTGTTTCCTTAATACTAGAACATTCTATAGTAAAATAAATAGGGCAGATTAAATATGCCTGAACATTAGGAGTCAAAGATGAAGAAAATGTGTTAATTTGCCTTCCTACAATAATTAAAGTGTAACTCCTGATTGTAATTAAGTGTTTTTACTGACTGCAACTAAAATGAGTTTTTGATTTGGAACAGAGCACTATTTTCTTTTGTTTGTTTCGCTTTATGGGTTTGTTGCTAACTGTTGAATCTAAGTAATATAAACATGAAGTGCTATGAGTTTACAAGCAAGAAAGAATAAGAGGCAACAGGCTGGATTTAAAATGAATCAACACTTGCTAATTTGGTAGTGGAAGGCAGTTAACCCTACTGTAATCAACTCATAAAGGTATTCATTTAAAAGTCTTTTAAATGACTATGAAAAATAAAGATGTTTATATTTTCCAATAAATTGTTTATTTCTCTCCACCTGCTGCCCTTTTTTCTTGGTGGTTTTTGTTAAGTAAATTAAAAAAAAAAAGCTTATTATTTTAGTGGAATTTAACTTTTTTTTTGCTTTTTAATCTTTAGGGCAGCGGTTCAGTGATATCACACAAACAGCATCCTAGCCCTGCCACTTACTGGCAGTGGAACTGTGGACAAATTACTTAATATTTCTAAGTCTCATTTTCTTTACCTGCAAATAGAAATAGGATTAGTGCCTATCTCATATTGTGAGGACTAAATGAGACAATACACAAAAACTCTTAATTCAATATAAGTATTTGATGTATATTATTTATTTAAAGTATTTTATTTTAAAATTGTACAGCATCAAACTGAATTTTAGAAAAAAAACAATTTTCACTGTGGTTAAACTGACAAGTCTCAGTCTGTCTCGGATCAATTAATGACCAAACTACTGTGGTGTCTGCCAGAATTTATGAAGACTAATGTATGTGAAGTCTGACCATTTCTGCAGATACAGAGAGTTCAAATATTAAAGGACCTAAAGGCTCATCTGAAGAGAACACCCCAGAAGGAGTCTTGAGACAGTCATAGGCAGCATTCAGGGAATAACATTTAGGAGAAAAACCAAATGCCTCTCCACTTAGTCAGAGTGGAATATCTATTACCAAAATCACCCTTGGTAACTTCCTTTACAAAATCATTGAGTTGCAGATACAATATTTTTTCAAAGGTTTTCCTCATATTTTGTGGACAAATTTTGAAGTTGATCTAACATAAAGATAGAAAATTACATGACACTTATACTACATAGAAACAAAATTTCACTGCCTACATGTCTCTCTAACACAAGTTCATAGTAGAGTAGATCATTCAGAGCTGTAGTTCCCAGACATTAGTTTCAAATTTCCTCCAAATCTTACCTCTCTAAGAATGCTAAGCAGAAATGGAATAGATGAAAGCTCTGTTGCCGCTCTAGATGAGCGCGCAAATGAAGAGGATGAGAGGTGAAAATCCCACCAACTCTGGTGAACAGAATCGTAATTCCCAAGTCTATGATCCATTCCTAGGAAAAAATACAATGGACACACCCTGAATAAATATTTCTTGAGAACATGAGACTTAGAGTAAAAGTAGTCTTCTTCCAGTATTTACCACCTTCACAAAATAAAATCACTCTATGAAAGTAAACAGTAGTATTTGTTTTTTGGTCAGATCCCAGGATTCCAAGACTAGATTTGTATTCTAAGGAGAAATGAGTGTTTGAATATAAGAGTGATCATCTGATAGGTTACATTAGTGTCTACACTTATTTGTGTGCATTGAGAGGATAAGACAGCATCCTAATTAAAATGTACCAGTGGTACTTACGTCTGCCAGTGTGTGCTCTCACCAAGCCATAACCTGCTGTTTCTAGCATGATGAGATGGTGCTACCCATCGTCAGTAGCTCTGAAGTCCTGAAATGCACCCAGTTTGCCAGCATCAAAGCTGTGCTTTCTGTGGTTAAGCTCTGTTGGTCTGGGCACCTGTGACATGCCAATTAGAAATAATTCTTCTCTGGTGAATTGAATAGGTGACTACCAATTTAAAAAAAAAAAAAAAGACTTTAAAACTAGTTAGTAAAAAAAAATATAGACCAATAAAATTTCCAGTAGTCTATACTTTTATAAATTAAAAAAAAATCCATGTCCCCCATAGATACACAGAATTACTCATAGAGGAAAAAGACAAGTGTGTAACATAGCAGACACTTGAGCAGACACAAAATTACTCACACATTTGTTTAGTGAGTTGCAGAACTGAACCCAAGCTGCAAGATGATATCTCAGAGGAAACATAGTTCCTTTGCTTTGATTATAATCTGATCTTCCTTTTCTAAGCCCCTTTTGCTTATTGACAGGAAAAGCAAAACCTAAATTTCCTACCCTGTTTAAACCTTAGTCTAATCCAATAATTTAAACAATACCTATGTAATAATAGACTCTTAAACAAGTTTTATAGGTATTCCACAACACTGCCATTTAGAAGGTGTTGTTTGGGGATGTCAGTGTTCTTGGCATGGAAGAGATGGGTCACTGGGTTTGGTTGACCCTTGGATCCTCTGATTTCCAGGAAAAGGTCCTTGTCCACTTGATGGTTGAGTAGCCTGCTGGCCACTGAAGCTGAACCCTAGTTCTGGTCAGTTCTTTTGGCTTTGTGATACTCCTATGGCATTTCCTGACTCACTAGGTTTCACTTTTGCTCCAGCTGGTGGTAGAGGCTCCTTGAAAGTGTCTGGCTGGGAATTTCATTTAGCCCTGATGTGGGTGATCTACTCTGCAGCTGTCAGTCCACAGCCATCTGCTCCTCTCGTAAATCCTCCATCTGGACTCTTCACTATTTCTGAGTCCCATGTAGTCATACATATCTAGGGGTGACCCAGGAAGGTAAAACTCCAGAGTGTCAATCTGGACACACTAACCATACTGCAGTAACTAAACTGATGGGTCTGTACCCACCTAGGTGAGGCAACAGTCTAAAGTACAATCTTTTTGAAGATATATAGGGGTGAAGATAGATAGGGATGAGGTGAGGATGGCAAGGGCACTCCCCATCTTTGCTCTCAGAGTTCCCCTTACTTGTCCAATACAACATACTATCATTTAGTCAAGGCCCTGAGATGGGAAAAAAGGATATATATGATTAACCATCTAACTCCTCTCTTTCTCTATTGTCTCTCTCTCTAAAATTCAAAGCTTGAAATGGACAGGCCAAATGGGCATCTTCACTTGGGAGAGATTTCTTTAGAAAGAACTCTATGAACATGAATCTTTCAGGCTTGATTTTTAAATGTTAGTGGGCAAATAAAGGCATTTTGATAATTTTTATTTTAAGACAATAACCTGCCCTGTAGAGGACCCAAACAGGCACTGGTACAACAATGCTGAACGAGATTGCATCACCTTGCGGGTTACTCTAGCCCCTGAAATCCAGATTAGTTTACTGGAGGTCTTTGAAAGAATCTAGCAAGGAACTGGAGTTGATTCCTCATATATGAATCTTAATTGCCAGAATTACCTTAAAATGAATGGGAAGTTGCATTCATAATTGGAGAACTAATCTTCTCGTCTTAAACTTGGAAACTCTTCTTACGGAAATTAACAGTGACATATAGGTCTATAAATTGCCTCTTTTCCCTTTGTCTTGCTTACAAACCGTAAAGAAAAAAAAATTGCAGTATCATTTTACAAACATACATATACTTGCACACATCCCTGCACTTAGACACATCTCTATACTTGTTTACAGTTCTGTACCTGTCCACATTCCTGCACTTGAACACAGACCTATACTTGTACACGTGCCTGTATTGCACACAGGTCTGTCACTTACACACATACATCTATTTGTATGCACACATTCACTAGTATACAATTTTGCATTTGTTCACAGTCCTACGTTTTTACATAGGTTTTCATTTGTCTTCAGAATTCTCAAATAAGTTTCTGGTTAAATTTTAACTGCCTCTTTGTTTTTGTTTCTCTCTGAAATGTATATTTCTTCATACCATTTGTTATAAAAAGCCCAATTTATAAATCTGACAATGTATTTGTAAACTCGCTTTCAATTTCAATTTCTATTTGTCTGTATAACTAAACACAGACATCTAAAAGTAACTAAATTTTAGTGTATCTTACAAATATGGATTTTTTAAAAAAAACTATGAGATACTTTAGGGTAAGAAATTGTCTTTTTCATTATTTAGTCCTAAAGGCTTAGAATAGTGTGTGTTTCATATTAGTTATTAGTAAATATTTAGTTAAGTGCACTTGAATGTAGTCAATTAGAAGGAGGAACTATTAGAGCCCATAAAGAGTTTTGGAAGGTAAAAACAATGCTCAAAGAATCTAATTTATGATATGAAATAACTAATTTATTATACTGACCACGAGTCACAAAAAAGCATGGGAATCCAATTGGCGATAAACAGTGCCAACTTCTGTCACCACAAAAAGCATCATTGCCATTCTAAATATGACAACATTTTGTATTATTTAATGGTTTAACATAACCACTTCCAATAAATCCAGGGAACACTTCCATTATGTTCTTTATCATTTTTTTTCTGATACATTCTTTGTGCAGTGAAAGTTTTAGCTTTAGTGCAAGCTGTGTCCAACACATTCAGACTTGTCTGGGTATTTCCAGGAATAAAATTAACATGAGGGTATTGTAGTACAAAGAGAAGCTTACACATGGCCAAGAAGGGTGCATTTGGGAGCTCAGTGGAGAAGTTGATCCCCAGAGTCCAGCCTTGTGGAGGGAATTGCTGCAAGGAGAAGCTGAAATATCTTTTCTCCAGGGAAACTTGAGTTGCTTGTGGCATAAGAAGGCCTATACTGAGTAATGATGTGTGAGTTAAGGTAAGGCAGAAATGGATTGTTTTTCATTTTATGAGGACACAGCATGACTTCTTCACACGAGGGAATATAGGCTGCATCAGGATATTGAGTGTCTGCTGCAGTAGCAGGAGGTTAGGCGTGCTCTAGATGGGAAACATCAGAGTCAGGAAGGACATGGTTCAGGGGTGGATGCTCAAGATAGCATCAAAGTACCTTTCCCCTGTTTCAAGACTTTGGAGGGCATGGGAGCAGGACAGAGAGAATAAGGCTGATGTTTTTCTGATAGAGAGGAATTCTGATCTGCAACTGTGAAACATAGCTTAGGGATTTCTGGAAACTCTTGCAGGCAAGGGATTGGTGTTTCTGCATTACTTAGTGTGGAAAAGAGCAAGGGAAAGGCAGCATCTTTCATTAAGATGTTCATACTTTAAATACTATGTTGGTGAAATCTAGGGAAATATGGACTAATTTTTGTCTAGCATATCTTGTTCATAACAATGATACAGTCTATTATTTCTGAAATTATACCAGATTTATTAACAGTTCTTATGTAAGATTACCCTCCATTGCCATCGAATCAATTCCAACTCATAGTGATCCTATAGGACAGAGTAGAACTTCCCCATAAGTTTCCAAGGAGCAGCTGGTGGATTCAAACTGTTTACTTTTTGGTTAGCAACCAAGAGCTTAATCACTGGGCCACCAGGGCTGCTGTGCAAGACTGGTTACCCAAAAATCGTCAGTGGTGCTAAGTAGCTTGTTGCCTCTGTTAGTCTGCATTCTTCTGGATCCCCTATTTCTCCTCTCATATTTACTGCTTAGTAAAACTCACCCACCCAAGGTTCCTGATTCTTAACTTTCCCTAGGAAAATCTTTGTGTTCCCTGAAGTTAGGAGTAATGGGAAGAAAGAAAGGCAAAAAATGTAGAGAGTAAAGGAGGAAGCATATTCGGAAGGCTTTATTTATTTATTTTATTTTTATTGTACTTTAAGTGAAAGTTTATAATTCAAGTTAGTCTCTCATACAAAAATTTATACATTCTTTGTTATGTGACCCTAATTGCTCTCCCTATACTGTGACAGCACACTCCTCCTTTCCACCCCTGATTTCCCGTGTCCATTCAAACAGCTCCTAACCCTCTGTGCCTTCTCATCTCACCTCCGGACAGAAGCTGCCCATTGAGTCTCAAGTATCTAGTTAAGCTAAGAAGCACATTCTTCACAAGTATCATTTTATGTCCCACAGTCCAGTCTAATCTTTGTCTGAAGAGCTGGCCTTGAGAATTATTTTAGTTTTGTTGACAGATATTCTGGGGGCCATGTTTTCTGGGGTTCCTGCAGTCTCAGTCAAACCATTAAGTCTAGTCTTTTTACTAGAATTTGAGTTCTGCACCCCACTTGTTTTAGGAAGCCTTTTAAAACTTTGGTTTTCTCTTTGTTCCTTACTGGAACAACTCAGAGTAGATTTTAGGTACAGGAGCTGAAGGAATGAACTGTGAGTCCATATTCTAGCCTTAAGCTGAAGGGTGCAGTACAGAAGGTGTTGGCGGAAAACAGAAGGTAGCAGAAAAAATAGAGCCATGTTGCTCTGCCATCTACTGAGCCAATGGATAACTTGACAGTGGGATTATATTGAGGTCAATATAAGGTCAATGAGGTCTTAGACAAGAATAGCACCTCCTTATGCCTCAGTTCTAATGAACCCCATCCTTGCTCAATCCTCTTTACCCATCAGGTGAATTTTGTTACCAGTCATCCAAGGAAAATTTGGCAAATATTACCTGGTACTATATTTTGCCCATTTGTTCATTAAGTACGTTTTTATAGTTGAGGTACATTATGATTTAAACATAATGTTAAATATATTTTAAATTAATCTCGGGTCATAGTTAGCATGTATAATACTGTTTTCATGGAGAAATATGGCTTCCAATCAAATAAGAGATATACATTTGTGGTAGGAAGAATAGTGCTCCCCCACCAAAGATGTCACAACAATTGATGCAAATGGATCCAATGATCATGAAGATGGCACAGGCCCAGAAAATGTTCTGTTCTGTTATACGTAAGGTCACCATGTGTCAGAGCTGACTCAACGGCAACTAACAACAGTGTCAACAACAACCAAAGATGTCCACATTCTTCTCCTGAAACCTGTAAGCATGTTATCTTACATGGCAAAAGGGACTTTATAGATGTGATTAAGGTTAAGGACCTTGAGATCAGGAGATTATCCTGGATTATCCAGGTGGACCCAATGTAATCACAATTCCCTAAAAGTAAAACTCCATCCTTCCTGAGCTAGGGGCTGTGGTCAGAGGAAGATGTGACCAAGAAAGAATGGTCAGAAAGATGCCATGTTGCTGGTTTTAAAGATAGAAGAAGGGGTCCAAGTGTCAAGGAACGTGGGTGACCTATGAAAGTTGGAAAAGACAGGGAAACAGATTCTACCTTAGAGCCTCCAGAAGGAATGCAGCCCTGCCAACACTTTAATTTCAGCCCAGTGAGATCCACTTTGGACTTCTGACCTCCTGAACTATCAGACAATAAATGTATATTGTTTTAAGCCACTAACCTTATGGTTATTTGTTACAGCATCAATAGAAAACTAAACACACACAGACACACACACACATTACATAGAATATATACAACTGGTAAATTGGAGACTGCTTATATTAATTTCTTCCATGTGACATTTAAAAATACACTATTTTCATCCATGTTCTGTCCCCTAACTTATGTGTACACCACAGACACAGGTGCGTGTTTGTGCATACACACAGGCATTCCACTATATTGTGAGTCTATGCTTAGGAACAGTGCTAAGGGTTTAATGCATGTTCTCTTATTGAGCCATCACCAACACCATTTCAGGTAGGTACTATTACAGACATTCACAGATGAGTAAACTCAGTGTCAGTGGTGGTGGTGGGGGGATTTCTTTAAGGTTCTATTGTTAGTTAAGTGAAAGAGGTGGAACAAAAGTCAGGCCTGTGTGACTCCGAAGTATACTTTCTGTACTGCACCACCACATAATGCATTCAAAACTGAAACTGTTAGAAACGGTGCTGTACGTGGGCTTCATGTAAATCTGTTCTGTAAACTAAACTAGTGCAAATCACTAAAAGGCACATCGAATAATAAAGCTTAATGACGCAAATATGATAATAAAAAAGATTCTCATTGCACAATGAATTCCTTAGCCCCCAAAATTCTATTGTAATTCTAAAATGAATTCTTCTTATGGTTTACCAGAGTCTGTTCTTTTTCTAGAAGGGCTCTGATAAAGCACTACATTATTAAAATTATTTTGATACAGGCAATCATGGATGTAAAAAATATCATGAGATTATGAGCATGCTTGTGAAGAGCAGTATCTCAAATGCAGATGGGCACAGTCTTAAAATACTTGTTACATGTTACTCTCTTGGGAAACTTAGCTCCATGTCTGATCACAGCTCTCCCCACAATTCACATCAAGGGACCTAATGGGCTTCTTGTTGGTCCCATCTTGGGATTCTCTGCCCACTCTTTCTGAGATGAAGGCCTGCCTAGAAGACAGGAAGCTTGGCTATGTCTGGATGAAATTGGGTGACCAAGAAGGAGAGAATCACCAAAATAAAAAAAAATAACAATAAAATAAAAAGTGGCAACCATCTAAGATGCATCAATTGGTCTCAACGGACTTGGAGCAAAGGAGAATGAAGAACACCAAAGACACAAGGAAAATATTAGCTGAGAGACAAAAGGGCGACATAAACCAGAGACTCCATCAGCCTGAGACTAGAAGAACTAGATGATGCTTGGCTACCACCAATGACTGTCCTGACAGGGAACACAACAGAGTCCTGGACGGAACAGGAGAAAGGTGCAGAGCAGAACTCAAATTCGTGTAAAAAGACCAGACTTCATGGTCTGACAGAGACAGGAGGAGCCCCCGAAACTATGGCCCCCGGATGCTCTGTTAACCTAGAACTAAAACCATTCCTGAAGCCCACTCTTCAGACAAAGATTACACTGGACTATAAAACAAACAATAACACTCGTGAAGAGTTTGCTTCTTAGTTCAGTCAGATAAGGAAGCAGAATGAGAATGCAGGCAGGGACAGGAACTGGTTGAATGAACACAAGAAATCTGGGGTGGAAAGGGGGAGTGTGCTATCACATTGCAGGGATTGCAACTAATGTCACATAACAATATGTGTATAAATCTTTGTATGAGAACTTAAGCTGTAAACTTTCACCTAAAGCACAATAAAAAAAAAAAAAGGAAAAGAAGAAAAGTAAGGACTAGTGGTGGGGAAAATGGTAGCTTTTTTTTTTTTTTTCTGATTCTTATTCTGGGCGGCAGAATGTTATCATGAGCAGGATTGAAGAGGCAAAGAATTGAGACGTATAACTCTGGAAGACTGAAATATGAAGCCCTTGTTAGTACTCATAAAAGCACTCTGCTTCAGAACTCACATGAGACAGAAAAACTGAGTCATTATCATTCTATAAATTAGTCATTTTGAGAACTACCTAGCTCTTTGATTGCCCTCCTTATAATATAATCTTTTGCTACTACTTAATAAATCTTTATTGTAAGGCAAAACAATGTCCACCTAGAGATTTCTGCTGTCAAGAAAAGAATATCGCATCAATTCATCAGGTCTCAGCATTGTTGCACTCTAATCTGAAGAGCATATAGCTTAACACAGTTGAATATAGATGAAGTCTTTATTTTTTAAGCTTTATTAAGGTAGACCAGTTGGTGCCTTTGGAGTGCCAAGTGTGAGCTAGACGCTGAGCAGCACAGGGTTGAAATAGTGGCTCTTGTCCCATTAGCTAGCCTTTTATTGCACACTGGTGTGACTGGGGACTGATGAATGAATTCAGCATAAAAATGATAAAAAGAGTCATTGTCATAAATATAAAAAATTTTTTCTCTTTTGGGGTTTAATTATATTTTGCTTAATAAACTCCTTTGAAATATTATGCTTGGCGTTTTATACTCTAATAACTTTTATCAGAGTAGTTGTCAAAGAATAAACATAAGGAACAGTGTTTAGAGTAGAGCAAACTTTAGATTTTAAAGACAATACGCTCAAATACAGATGTGTCTCTAAGGTCTGGAATTCATTGTTCTTTTAATTTTAAGAAGCGATATTCACCGCTGATGGAGGTATTTCATGAGGTTTTCAAGCATAATAGGAAAATAGTAACGAGAGCCAGAAATTAGAACATTTGAAGAAAATTAAATAGCTATCAGGAAATGAAGCCTTGGCCAAGATATTCTTACTGGAGTTGTATAAAGCTTGAACTTTTTCTAGAAAGAATTTGTGTGTCTAGTGAATACTGGTGTTATTGCCATCTTTAGGTGCATTTCTATTAATTTAAATCAAGTTTCATGGTATTCTTGTCTGATTCATCACTGTATCCCTCTTATGTGTTAATAGAGTAGTAGATACATCTGAAAGAAAAAAATTGCCATCAAGTCGATTCCGACACATAGTGACCCTATAGGACAGAGTAGAACTGCCCCATATGGTTTCCAAGGAGCAGCTGATGAATTCAAACTGCCAACTTTTTGGTTAGCAGCTGTAGCTCTTAACCACTGCACCACCAGAGCTCCAGTAGACACACACATAGTAGGTACAAGACACAGTGATTACTTGTTGCAATAATAAAAGAGTTATGAAAGGCAGGGACAACTTGATGTGTTAGCTCTGAAGGCCAAAGATTCTAAGCCTGCCTGTAGGGATTGAAAAGTTTCTTATTATAAAAGTCACTCTTATTATGAAATCTTTAAACAGTTTGGATGCATTCAGATAAAACAGAACAAGTGGTTACTGCTTTTAAACTTCTACATATTGAGCTTGCAATGTGACCTACTCTATGGCAGTATTTTCATTTTCAGTTCCTATTCATTTCTAATGTCTACTGACATTGTTCTCTATGTTCTTTCTGCCAGAATGGATTGAGGCCATCCACAGAGAAACAGATATTAGAACCAGCAGAAAGTGATTATAGGTGACATCTGGCAGGAGTCATTTTCTCTTAAGGCTTTGACATGTCATTCCAGGTAAATCAGTTCTACTAGCTATCTAGAGGTACCAGGTGTACCATAGGAGATTATGCCAATAAATCTTTTGTGGATTATATATATATATATACATTTACTATTTCTGATTCATTGTAGTTCAGATAAGCTCAACAATGTTTGTCTAGAAATGGATTCCAATTTAAGCTTCTTAGGTGCTTCCTTACTGAATAAATGTTTCTGAAAGTTGTTCTTTCATGATATGACCCAATACTAGAGATAAACTCTCTTAGCAGTTATTAGTACCTTGATAAGGTATTTTATCTGTTTGATTCCGAATTTATCAGTAAATTATTGTCTTGGTGCATTCAACAAACACTGTAAATATGTTTTTAGTAAAATATTTTCTGTAAGATCTAGCAGCTGTTGATTCCATCTGTTTGAAATGACTATTTCCAGATAGTCTAAAATATGTTACCATAAAAATGAATGTACCAAGGGTGGTCTTTGGGGACTTCGGTTTATTTGAGAATTGTGAGACAAAAAAATAGATTAGGCCTTTTCTGCCTGGTTTCTCAAAATACAGTGAGCAGTTAAGGTGCTTTATGTTTTCCAAAATATTCAGGCAAGTAGGGGCTACACAGGCCCCCCACCTGGTGGACTAACTTCAGGAAGGGAAGGGGGCATGATGCAATCATGCATATTCATTGAGGTCCCAGTGACTTGGGGACCCTGGACCTTGGAATTCTCTTTCTGGCACCTCCTGGATTGGTGAGAACATCTGTGAATGGGAGAGGGCGCCAAATTCCTGGGGACATTGGAGGCCCTGTGCTTGGACCTTTCCCAGACCTTGCCTGATACATATCTTTGCTAGTATCCTTTCTGGTTGTAATAAATAGGTAACTCTAAGTATAGGTAACAGTCTTTGTGGATTTTGTAAGTCGTTCTACAAAATTAATAAACCCACAAGGCTAATGAGATTCTGACTTAGCTCAGGGTAGCTAATTCAGAGGAGTGCTGAGCAAGCAGGCATATGGACAGAATCCTAACTCGAGAGTAACCAGCTTGGGTGGCTGCTGGACTGAGAAAGACTGCACAGGCAGTTGATGAAAAAGGACAGAGTCCTTCTAGCTTATGACCTAGCCCCATGGAGCCAGAGGAAGAGAGAAAACTGGCTGGTCTGAAGTGAAGGGAGTTATGCAGACTCCTGAGCCTGTGGCTGGTCCCCAAAGACCTAGCCACAGAAGAAGTGGCTGGTGACGAGGATCTTGGAGATGTGAGAAGGTGAAGACTGGATCCATTTCCAGGTGAGAAGTGGATTCATGCTGATCCTTGCCGTGCAGTTAGTGATAAACCTGGGGTTTGTCGATATTGACCATGTTGACCCTTTAATAGTGCAGTTAGTGACAGCAGTGGTATGAGAGTAGATGCAGGTCTCCTGGAATCATGTTACTAAATAGTGCTGTATATGCCCTTTAGGGTCACCTTTCTTCCCTTTAGGAACACTATTCATAATTACCTCATTTGTAAACAAACTTTTTAGTCCTTACAGCCATGTTTACTTTCTTCCTCTACATGTATTTAAATTCTAGACATCTTTTTGGGTTCAGTTCATATTTGATTTTTGAAAATTCTGATTAAATTCTAGTAATAATTAATGTCTCTTTTATCATAATATCAACTGCAGCACATAGTGTGAGAAATAGCTATTACCCTTAGAATTTCTCTTCCACATAGTGGATGGATTTCTACTCGTGCCTCATGATCCAGGTCAAGTATTTTCTACTTGACCCATCTAAGCAAGTCTGGTCACTGCATCACTTGTGCCCCTCTTGTGCCTCATATATACAATTACCTTTGTCTTTTTCACCTTTATTATTTTTTCTATTTTTATTTTAGTTTCATCCACAAGATTATGAAGTGTGTATGAGTGTGTGTGTTTCTTGCACTCACTTCAGGCACATTGTACATGTTGTGGAATGAGTTTATGAATAAATTTCTAGATTGTTTTAAAGTATAATGAGCATTAATCTGTAACTGCTTTGTCATTTAGCTATATATATCTATTAAGGCCAAAATTTCTTATTTTCCCGTAATCACTGTATCTATTACATTATTATGTAGAGAGTATACAGTCAGTAAATATGTGTCAGTTTAGTTCTAACATATTATACATACGTCAAAAAAGCTACCTCAACCTTGCTTTATAGACTTCTTTAGACAAACAGCTGCTAGTAAAATGTTAGAGAAAATGTGACTGTACACTGAAACACGAGTATAAAATATACAGTTTTATGTTGCAAAATTCATTTCTTGCCTATTTCTAGCAGCTAATAGCTGCCTCATTTTCCAAGAATCTCCTGCAACCTCCTTCTATAATTTTAATCTTTCTTATTTTCTGAACTCTCCTGGCTTTTGCTTCTCAACATAAAATATAGTAGAAGGAAAAACGAAGGGAAAAAATGGCATAAATATGAACTTTTCTACATCTTAGTTTTTTAATTTTTATCAAGTAGCACTAAAATCTATTAATATATTGATGTGTTTTAAATACTTGATTCTGCTCTTAAGCAATTTCATAATTTGGTTTTCCTTGTTTTAACAAGTATTTATTGAATGACTACTGCTCTGCTCAGTTCTCTGCTTGGTGCTGTGGAGGAGATCACAATGTATTACATAGAGTACTGACCTCAGAGAAGTTTATTACCTTTTAGGGAGACAAAAGATAGATGCCTAAAAAACTCCCATCACTGATCAGAGCCTGAATAAGTGCCCATCTGGGTTATATAGCAAATTGATAACATGGGGTTTTGGGAAATGAAGGTGTATATACAAAGACAAATATAATAAACTAGGGGAGAAAGCATGAAATACTGAGAGTTTTCTTATATCCAGATGTCTTCAAAGCAGAACAATGGAAGGTCTGCAGAGGTCTGAAGTTAGCTTTTATATCCTTTCAGTACCAATATCAATTGTTTGGCACAACATTCTTAGTAACTTGACCTTTGTCTGAAAATTCCTCTTGCCTTTTCAGTTTTACATTGACGTTGAAAACATATCCTTCCATGAAAAATCAGAAGCAGAAAAGTAGACCTAAATAAAATATTTCTATAGATCAGTGTGGCCATTGTCACTATTCATCTCTAGCTTTTGGTCAGTCCAGTAGATTTAACACTCAGGAATCAGAGGATCCACTTACTAAAAGTTGCCTCATCTGCAGTGAATTCATCATTTTCAAGCCTGCCTTACTCTTCCAAGACAGAGCCAAGACAAAACACTATCACAGTTACCTTCTCAAATGCCTTCTTACTTAATAGGATCCAGGGTCTCACTCTCATATTTTTTGCTGGTGAGATGCTGAATCATGAATAAAGTGGTTGATTATGGTTTTATGATGGCAGAGAAACTTCCATATTACTGAACCTGACACTATTAATTTCCCTCCTATAATTGTGTCAATAGCATTTTGTAATTTCATATTAAATCATTTTTTTATAAATAACAGATCAGATGTCAGTCTGCCTTACTCTGATGTCTGTGGGAGGCTTGCCAAGGATATGGCTGATGAAACACAACCTTAGACAAGCTCCATCTGTCCCATTTAGACGATATACAGTGTCAGATCTCAGTGGTGGAAGTAATAACCGCAAGCTGCTCTCCCAGGCAGACAGCAAGAGAGGGCTACTGATCACACTGATTAAAATAAACAATCCCTTAGGGTGGGTTGTAGTCGGTGTAAATTTAAACTAGATAACCACTTTCAAACAGACTTCTGCATTTCGGGCCAATGTTGTGTGGAAAAATGAAGCAAATGCAGGCCAGCTCATTTCAAATGTATGTAATTTTCATTTGGTCATTAAGAAAGTATTTTGGAGGTCATGTTGCTTACCCTTTTTAGAAAGTAACATTTAAAGGACACAGAGGTGTATAAAGTGTTTCCCCAAAAAAATCAGAACTCAGGGACATCTTTAAGCTGGGCCAGGAACTCATGATTCAGTTCAGACTTTACTGAAAGGTTTCAAAAACCAAGGTCAGCAATGAATGCATTTTTTCTAAGGTTAAATGGAAGCCCAGTCATTACACTGTGAGTTTTAAAGGGGGTATCAATTACCACATAAAATCCATTAATGCAGGCAGATCTCCTGGAAGCAGAAAACTTCTAAAAACCTAAAATGCACTGAATAATGGAGGTAGTCTCCCAGTAAAAGTTTCCATTTGAGGTGACCAGTAATTATATAGAAATATTTAAAGGCTAGACTTTTTTGAGATTGCTCTGATGTTTATTTCTAATAAATATTAAATAAGTTTATATACTAGGTATCTAGCCAGTCTTTAGAAGTAAATTTGAAACACTTTTAACATATTGAAAATGAGCAAAAGTGATTAAATCTAAAGTGGGAGAGATTCCCAAGTGATTTTTTTTTTTTTAATAGTGGTAAAATAAAACTTGATTACCCATATGTGTGTAACTGACTTCTCTGGTCAGAGTTCATTTTAACTTGCCTTTTATATTTCACTGAAAATTTAGTGACTAATTATGTAAGGGGATTTATTTTACTCAATAGTGATGTTTCATTTTTATAATCATCAGTCAACATTTACTAAAGCCCAACTAAGTATTTATTTGATCTTGACTTCCAATGAGAATTGTATCATATAGAAAAGAAACAATCTTTTGTTTCTTAAATAGAAAGCTACCTAGTAAACTGAACTTGTGGTGACACAAGATACTAATGTAGCTCTAGAAATAAAGACATTTTCCTAAGGAAGGAACCAAATTGCCTTTAAAAAAAAATCTGATCTCAGATCTTTTAGAAGAAAAAAGAGAAGAAAATAAATTGTTTTAAATAACTTTATGAGTAAATTGTTCAAAGCCTCCATACTGTTTTTAAAAAAGCAAAGTTTTTTTGCGTTGAGTTGATTCCAACTCATAGCAACCCTATAGGACAGAGTAGAACTGCCCCATAAGGCTTCCAAGGAGTGCCTGGTGAATTCGAACTGCTGACCTTTTGGTTAGCAGCTGTAGCTCTTAACCACTGCACCATCAGGGAGCCCATAAAAATTGTTTTAGGTATTAGTCTGGGTACTCTACAGGAGCAATACCAGTGAAATGTATATATATAAATATATAGAGGGAGATTTACTTCAAGGAAATAGCTCGTGCAGTTGTGGGGCCATCAAGTCCCAAATCTGTGGGTCCAGCAGTAAGCTGGAGACCTCTGTTATCTCATGTGGTTGCAGCAGTTGGAGAATCTAAGATCTGGAGGACAGGCAGCAGGCTAGAGACTTATGCAAGCTTACATCCCAGGAAGTGGATGTCAGATGACAAGAAAACTGCAGGGTTGAGAGAGAGAGAGCTTTGCCAGAACATCCATTTATATACTGGAGGCAGACCACACCCTCAAGGAAACTCCCCTTTCAACTGATTGTCTACGCACATCAGATCAGAAACTGGAAAGTGCTTATATTATGTTATGTTATGTTATGCCATATCATGTGTTGTCATTTCATTTTATATTATATTATACAATATTATTTTATACTATATTGTAATGTATTGTATTATACATGTATTGTATTTTCTATGAATTGTATTGTATATATTAAACACTAATGACTGAAGATCAGACGAGTTGTGGGATGTCATCAAGGACATCACACATAAAGAAAGCAAAAGGTCAGTAAAAACAAAACAAAACAAAAAGACCAAATTGGTTGTCAGAAGAGACTGAAACTTGCTCTTGAACTTTGAGTAGCTAAAACCAGTGGAAGAAATGATGAAGTAAGAGAGCTGAATAGAAAATTTCAAAGGGAGGCTTGAGAAGACAGTAAAGTATTATAATGAAATGTGTGAAGACCTGGAGTTAGAAAACCAAAAGGGAAGAATATGTTTAGCATTTCTCAACTGAAAGAACTGAAGAAAAAATTCAAGCCTTGAATTGCAATTGTGAAGGATTCTAAGGGCAAAATATTAAATGGCGCAGAGAGCATCAAAAGAAGATGGAAGGAATATACAGAATCACTGTACCAAAAAGAATTGTTCAACATTCAACCATTTCAGGAGGTAGCACATGATCAACAACCATTGGTAGAAGAAGAAAGAAGTCCAAGCTGCACTGAAGGCATAGTTGAAAAGCCAAGGCTTCAGGAATTGATGGAATACCAATTGAGATGTTTCAACAAACGGATGCTGCACTGGAAGTGTTCACTCCTCTATGCCAAGAAATTTGGAAGACAGCTACCTTGCCAACTGACTGGAAGAGATCCATATATGTGCCTATTCCAAGGAAAGCTGATCAAACAAAATGTGAAAATTATCCATGTTGTTACTATCTCATGCAAGCAAAATTATGCTGAAGATCATTCAAAAACCTTTGCAGCAGTACATCGGCAGGGAACTGCCAGAAATTCAATGCAGATTCAGAAAAGGACATGAAACAAGAGTTATCCTTGCTGATGTCTGATGGATCCTGGCTGAAAGCAGAGAATACCAGAAAGATATTTACCTGTGTTTTATTGACTATGCAAAGGCATTCAACTGTGTGGATTGTAACAAATTAGGGTAACATTGAGAAGAATGGAAATTCCAGAACATTTAACTGTGCTCACGCAGAACCTGTGCATAGACCAAGAAGCAGTCGTTTGAAAAGAACAAAGGGATACTGTGTGGTTTAAAGTCATGAAAGGTGTGCATCAGAGTTGTATCCTTTGACTACTCTTTTTCAATCTGAATTGCTGAGCAAATTATAGGAGAAGTTGGTCTATATGAAGGAAATCTTGGCATCAGGATTGGAGAAAGAGTCATTAACAACTTGTGACATGCAGATAACACAAACTTTGTATTGTATTGTACTGTACTGTTTTGTATTATATTATACTACACTATATTTTTATATTATACTATGTTATATCATATCACATCACATCACATCATATCATATAATATTATATTACATTATATTATACTGTATTACTTTATATTATATTATACTATTCTATAGGGTAGTATATAGTGACCTATGGGGTCGCTATGAGTCACAAGCAATTCAACAGCAATGGGTTTTTATATCATACTATATTTTATATTATATTATGTTAGATTAGGTTAGGTTAGGTGATGTTAGCTTAGGTTAGGTGAGGTTATCTTAGATTAGGTTATCTTAGGTTAGGTTAGGTTAGCTTAGGTTAAATTAGATTATGTTGTGTTACGGTATATCACGTTATGTTATATTACGTTGTATTATACTATACTGTACTGTACTGGGAGCCCTGGTGGCGAAGTGGTTAAAACCTCAGGCTGTTAACCAAAAGGTTGGCAGTTCAAATCCATCAGCTTCTCCTTGGAAGCCCTACGGGGTAGTTCTACTCTGTCCTATAGGGTCGCTATGAGTCGAAATTGTCTAGATAGCACACAACAACAACATACTGTACTATATTGTATTATATTATATTATACTATACTATATATTGGAGCCCTGATGGCACAGTGGTTAAGAAGGATTGTGAGCTATGGCTGTTAACCAAAAAGGTTAGCAGTTCGAATCTACCAGTTGCTCCTTGGGAACCCTATGGGGCAGTTCTACTCTGTCCTATAGGGTTGCTATGAGTCAGAACTGACTCAACGACACCTAACAACAACAACATGCTGTATATTATATTATATTGTATTGTACTGTTTTATACTATAATATGCTATGCTATGCTATACTACACTGGATTAGATTATGGAAGAGCACCTAGTGAGTGTCCGCCAAACCAGTGAGAATCATAGCCTTGCCAAGATGACACAGAACATTAACCATCACAGTTATGCAGAAAAAAATCCAGACCTTTCTAACTTTGTTCAGTAAATAAATGAAATAAAATATAATATAACCATTAAGGTGGAAAATTCACTGCGCAAGAAATCAGCAATTATAAAATATATAATTTTTTTGATTTTTCTGTTTAAAAAATTCTACATTTTATCCTTCTATCTATAAGAGATTTGTGACATTTCTCTATAAGGTCATCAGCTGTGGAAACACATAAATTCAAGATTTTTGAGGAAAAGAAAATAAAACTTTGAAGATCTCGTAAGGTATTTAACTTTCATTTTTTCAGGCCTAGATATGGTCATTCCATGAATTCTGGAAACAGCAATGTGTGGTGATTGCGTTCTCTCTGAACTGACCTGTGGACTATAAATGGTGACATTTTTGTGAGAGTGTGGTTACTCTACTAATTCTTAAGAAATTACATATAATTTTACTATTCAACATAATCTTTTCTATCTGCTGTTTTAAAATTTTGGTGTTATGTTAAGATTTTGTGCCAAGAAGAAGGTAAAAAGGCCTAGTCCATTGAATGAATGTTTCTCTTGAAGCTTAGTTCATTTGCAGTGGCTGTTGTCTGCCGTTGAGTTGATTCCAACTCATAGTGACTTTATAGGACAGAATAGAACTGCTCTAGAGGGTTTCCTAAGCTGAAATCTATGGGAACAGAGTGTCAGGTATTTTCTCCCACAAAGCAGCTGATGGGTTCCAACAGTTGACCTTTTGGTTAGCAGCCAAGCACTTAACCATTGTGCCACCAGGTCTCCTTTTAGTTCATTTAACGCATTGTAAATCTTTTAGTATTGCATAATCAAATGAGTGCCTAAAGTCCCAAATATCTTTTAAAGAGGTAGATGAAGCAACTATTTAACAAAGTAAATATAAGACCATCATCAAGTACTTCTAATTATTCAAGGGCAAGAAGGAGGTTTACATTAGGCTATATTAAGTTTGAAATTGTATAGAATTTTGTTCCTTATTCTCCTTATCTGTAACATAATAGTATTTACCATGTTAGACACTGTTAGGAAGATTAAATTAATTCATATATATATTTTTTTTTGTAAAGGAAAAGGAATTAAATGTTTTTATTTATAGAGGACATTATGATGTCTACAGAAAACCCTAAGGAATTTACAAAAGAAAGCACTAGAACAAACAAATGAGTTTAGCAAGATTCCAAAGTTAATAAACAAAAGTCAATTGTATTTCAGTATAGTAGATACAAAATATTAGAGATTCAAAATTTTAACATATCATTTAGAATGGCATCAAGAAAACATTGTATTTAAAAAATTTAACAAAACGCGTGCAAGACCTATATGTTAAAAACTACAAATCATTGCTGAGACAAATTAAAGAAGACCTAAATAAATAGAGAAATCCACATTGTTCTTGCACCAGAAGACTCAATATTGTCAAGATGTCAGTTTTTCCTGTATTAATTTATAGCTATGATGCAATCCCAAAATTCCAGCATGCTTTTTTTTTGGAGACAATGACAAACTGATTCTGGAATTTATGTGGGAATAGAAAGTACCTGATAGGTGTAAAGAAAATTTAAGAAGCTGGACTATATGAAGAAGAACCTGGCATCAGAATTGGAGGAAGACTCATTAACACCCTTCGATATGCAGATGACACAACCTTGCTTGTTGAAAGTGAAGAGGACTTGAAGCACTTACTGATGAAGATCAAAGACCACAGCCTTCAGTATGGATTACACCTCAACATAAACAAAACAAAAATCCTCACAACTGGACCAATAAGCAACATCATGATAAACGGAGAAAAGATTGAATTTGTCAAGGATTTCATTTTACTTGGATCCGCAATCAACACCCATGGAAGCAGCAGTCAGGAAATTAAAAGATGCATTGCATTGGGCAAATCTGCTGCAAAAAGACCTTTTTAAGGTGTTAAAAAGCAAAGATGACACCTTGAAGACTAAGGTGCACCTGACCCAAGCCATGGTGTTTTCAGTCACCTTGTATGCATGCAAAAGCTGGACAATGAATAAGGAAGACCGAAGAAGAATTGATGCCTTTGAGTTGTGATGTTGGTGAAGAATATTGAATATACTATGGACTGCCAAAACAATGACAAATCTGTCTTGGAAGAAGTACAGCCAGAATGCTCCTTAGAAGCAAGGATGGCGAGACTGTCTCACATACTTTGGACATGTTATCTGGAGGGATCAATCCTTGGAGAAGGACATAATGCTTGGTAAAGTAGAGGGTCAGCAAAAAAGAGGAAGACCTTCAACGAGATGGATTGACATAGTGGCTGCAACAATGGGCTCAAGCATAACAACGATTGTGAGGGTGGCGCAGGACCAGGCAGTGTTTTGCTCTGTTGTACATAGGGTCGCTATGAGTCAGAACTGACTCGATGGCCCCTAACAACAACAACGGCAACTTGATATCAAGACTGACTACAAAGATAGATAACCAAGACAGTGTAGTTAGTATTGGCATAAGGACAGACAGACATATAGATCAATGCAACACCATAGAGATTTTATAAATGGATCACCACATAAGTGGTCAGTTGTTGATAAAGATGTTAAGAAAATGTAATGGAGGAAAGGATAATCTTTTCCTTCAAATTATGATGGAAGAACTGTATGTTCATATGGAAAAAAATGAATATTGACTCTTGCCTCATATCATATATAAAAATTAACTCTAAATTTATTATGGAAGCAAAACCCATAAAAGTCAGACTGTGAAACTTCTAGAAGAAGTCATAGGAGAAAATATTTTTAACCTTAGTTTAGGCAAAGATTTCTTGTATAAAAAACAAAAAGCAAACCCACTGCCGTCAAACCGATTCTGACTCACAGCAACACTATTGAACAGAGTAGAACTGCCCCATAGGTTTTCCAAGGCTGCAAATCTCCATGGAAGCCGACCGCCACATCCTTCTCCAGAAGAGCGGCTAGTGGGTTCCAACCACCGACCCTTTGGTTAGCAGCCGAGTGCTTTAACCACTGTGCAACCAGGCCTCCAATTTCTCACATAGGGGAGAAAAAAATATAAATAACATGCAAAAATATGATAAATTTGATTTCATCAAACCTGATGAATGACACCATTAAATAAGGCAACTCCACAGCTAGGAGAAAACAGTCAAAATACATATGTCTGATAAAGTATTTGCATATGGAATATATAAAAAAGTTACAGCTTAATAATAAAGGCACAAACGATAAAAAAAAGGAAGACATTTGAACAGATAATTCTCAAAGAAGATATACAAATGGCCAATACAAGCATGAAAAGATGCTTAATAATAATCCATCAGGGAAATACAAAACAACAATGAAGTACCACTACAGGTGTTCAAGAATAGTTAGAACATTTTGGTCTTTGCGAAGGCTCACCATTTAAGGTGGCTTGACATTTCTGTTTGTTTCTAAACAACCTATTAAAAAATATACGTGAACAAGTCCTTGACACTCGGGAAAAGAAGTTGCATTGTTGCCTGTTACTAAATGCTTTCCTTTGTTGGAAAAGGCTTTCTTTTTATCATCTTATTTTTTAAGTATTATCTTTTTTTTTTTTATATTTTGGTAAGTATATGTGTGTGTATATATATATATGTATACATACATATATAAAGGAATCCTGGTGTTGCACTGGTCAAGTGCTTGGCCGCTAATTGCAAGGTCAGTGGTCCAAACCCACCAGTCACTCCGAGGGAGAAAGACGTGGCAATCTGCCTCAGCAAAGATCACAGCCTTGGAAACCCTACAGCCAGCTCCCCTCCGTCTTACAGGATTGCCGTGAGTAGGAATTGACTTGATGGCAACAGGTTAAGTATATACATAACACAACATTTGCTATTTCACACAGTTTACATGTACAATACAGTGACATTAATTACATTCATCATGTTGTGCAACCATCATCCCGGTTCAGTTCCAAATTTTTCCATCACCCTTAACAGAAGCTTGGTGCCCTCTGAGTTAAACCCATTGCTGCTGAGTTGATTCTAAATCATAGTGACCCTACAGGACAGAGTAAAACTACCTCATAGGGTTTATTTTTAAATTTTTTTAGTGTACTTTAGATGAAAGTTTACAGAACAAACAGTTTCTCATTAAACAGCCAGTACACATATTGTTTTATGACACTGGTTAACAACCCAACGACATGTCAACACTCTCCCTTCTCGACCTTGAGGAACTTTTTTTTGGTGAAAATATACATAGCCAAAGTTACACCATTTTGAAAGTTTCTACGTGTACAATTCAGTGACATCGATTACTTTCTTCCAGTTGTGCTGCTATTCTCACTATCGTTTTCCAAATTATTTTGTTACCATTATCTTCAACTCACTGTCCCCTGGGCATCCCTTCAAACATTTTGAGTTGCTGTTCTCAATTTGATCTCACATAGATAAGTATTTTTTTTTTTTTTTT
>NW_004444037.1:1514257-1521962 GCF_000243295.1 Trichechus manatus latirostris | reverse complement strand
TCTGTATTTTCCATGAATTTGTCTGCCTTTTCCATGAATTTCTCTATTTTTTCCTCATTTTTGTCTGCTTTTTGCTTCAACTCTTGGATAACTCTGAGTATTAGGGATTTGAATTCCCTATCAGGTAGTTCTAGTGCCTTTTCTTCTACTGGAAAGTCATCTGGTGTTTTATTTTGGATGCCTACTGGAACCATCTTGACATGTTTTTGTAAATGTTTTAGTATTGTCCACTGTCTTTGGGGCATTCAGTAGTTATTTTTCTCATTTATTGATTGTAGATTTGTTTGTTTCATCTTTTTTAATTTGGCTATGTCTGAGCAGGCGGGCTGTGTGTTCTTTGTTGTTTGCTCGTCTGTGTGCACGATACTTTTTGCCTCCTTCTCCAATTGGCAGGCTCAGCTGCTCAGATATGGTACAGCAGGGCAGGTCTAGCTGAAGAGAAGTTTCTGGGATGGGTTGTTTGTGGCACTTACTACAGCCACCAGGGCAGGTCGGTAATCAGTGCAGGGCAGGTTCCAGTAGGCCATGCCTGTGCTTCTTGTTGGTGCGATGTTAAGCACACTGTGCAGGTAGGCAGGATGGAGGGGTGAGATTGTGATGTGTGGAGCTAAGATGGGTATGGGAGAGAGGAGAGAAGAACAGGAGCCAAAAACATACAAACAAACAAAAAAGAACGCTAGGGGAGCTTGCCACTGGAGTGGAGAGATGAGAGACTATGAAATGGAGAAAAACAAAACAGGGAAGAAAAGGAAAAAAAAAGAAAAGAAAAGAATGAATAAATAAAAATTAGAAAGAAAAAGAACAGCAAAGTTCCCAGGGATCCCCCGGTGTGGCTATGAGGTCTGGGGAAGTTGTTCCCAGGTGTTGAAGTACAGCCTGGCTAGGAGGCATAGAGGTATTCAGTGCCAGGTATCCCAGGGACAGGAAAAGAAAGAAGGTATAGAGAGACGAGAAACTGAGTAATGAAGAAAGACAAAAAGGGAAAAAGAGGGAAAACAAAACAAAACAAATTAAAAAAAACAAACAAACAAGGAAACCCCCCCCAAAAAAAACAGAAAAAAAAAACATGAAAAATGAAATGCCCTCGGGATTCCTCTGTGCATCTGCACAACCTGAGGGGTTAGGTCCCAAGCTGCACAGCACAGCCCAGGCAGAACGGGCTCCCAACTCAGGAAAAGAAAAAGAAAACAAACAAAAAATTGAAAACAAACAAACAAACGAAAGCCCCAGGATCCCACCAGCATGGCAGCACAGACCAGGAAGCAATTCCATGCTTGAACAGAGCTCCACAGCCCCTCAGGAAGAAACAAAGATGGCACATGGAGCCAGGTACTTGAGCAAAAGCAGGGGGAGATGGTGAGAGGTAAGGAAGAAATCAAAAGAAGTGGAAAAAAGCAACACCAGCAGCCAACAAATGGCACTCAGGGAGTCAGCCAGTGCGGGTGGGTGGAATCCAAGCAGTGCTTCCCAGCCAAGAGACTGTGGCCGCAGGCAGCAGAGGAGGATGAGTGGGGGTGAAGAAGGGGGTGTGGGGGAAGCGTATATCACTGTTTACTGGTTGTTCTATCTCCTGCTGGAAGCTCTGTGAAGCTGCTTTCTCATACCTCCTATTTGTTGGTCTCTGAAAGGGTCCAAGATGGCAGATCTGGGCTGCATTATCTGATAGGGGACCTCTCCATGTATGTCTCCTCACTCTCTGTTCTCTGTCAGTTTCTTATTCTATTTGGTGCTTGGCTGAGTTCTTTATCTCTTCATTTGATGTTTAGTATTTCAGGATTGCTGTTTTCTCTGTTTGGTTTTGTTTTTCGGGTCTTTGCTGTGGAGGGATGGCGTGGTGCTTCTGCCTAGAGTGCCACATTGCCGGAAGTCTAATTCATATTTTTAAAGTGATTTGAAGAATATCTGAAATATAACAAGTTGTTTGTATCTGTGAATTTCTATTATCATTGCTATTATTATATGATCCCATGCATCTGTCAATTTGTCATTCTGTGGAGGCTTGCATGCTGCTGTTAGGCTGGAAGCTATGCTACCGGCATTCAAACACCAGTAGGGTCACCCATGGTGGACAGGTTTCATCTGAGCTTCCAGACTAAGACAGACTAGGAAGAAGAACGTGGCAGTCTATTTCTGAAAAGAATTAGCCAGTGAAAACGTTTTGAATAGCAGTGGAATATTGTCTGGTATAATGCTGGAAGATGAGCCCCTCAGGTTGGAAGGCACTCAAAGATGACTGGGGAAGGAAGCCTCCTAAAAATAGAGTCCCCCTTAATGACGTGGATGGAGTCAAGCTTTCAGGACCTTCATTTTCCTGATGTGGTACGACTTAAAATTAGAAGAAAGAGCTGCAAACATCCATTAATAATCAGAACGTGGAATGTACAAAGTATGAATCAAGGAAAATTGGAAATCATCTAAAATGAAATGGAATGCATAAATATTGGTATCATACGCATTAGTGAGCTGAAATGGACTGGTACTGGCCATTTTGAATTGGACAATCATATGGTCTACTATGCCACAGATGACAATTTGAATAGGAATGGTGTATGCTTTCAGTGATAGAATAATATCCATACCCCTACAAGGAAGACCAGTTAATACGACTATTATTCAAATTTACGCACAAACTACTAGGGCCAAAGATGAAGAAATTGAAGATTTTTACCAACTTCTGCAATCTTAAATTGATCAAACATGCAATCAGATGCATTGATAATTATTCGTGATTGGAATGGGAAAATTAGAAACAAAGAGGTAGGATTGGTAGTTGGAAAATATGGCCTTAGTGATAGAAACTATGCTGGGGATCACATGATAGAATTTTGCAAGACCAACACCTTATTCACTGCAAATACATTTTTTCACCAACATAAACAGTGATACGTGGACCTTGCCAGATGGAATACACAGGAATCAAATCCACTACATTTATGGAAAGAGGCAATGGAAAAGCTCAATATCATCAGTCAGAACAAGGCCAGGGGTCGACTATGGAGCAGACCATCACTTTCTTAAATGCAAGTTCAAGTTGAAGCTGAAGAAAACTAGAACAAGTCCATAAGAACTAAAGTACAACCTTGAGTATACTTCACCTAATTTAGAGACCATCTCAAGAATAGATTTGACACTTTGAACACTAATTACTGGAGACTAGACAAGTTGTGGGATGACATCAAGGACATCATACATGAAGAAAACAAGAGGTCATTAAAAAGACTGCAAAGAATGAAAGGACCAGACGGACATCACATGAGACTCTGAAAATTGCTCCTGAATGTCAAGTAGCTAAAGTGAAAAGTAGAAATGGCGAAGTAATGGAGCTAAACAGAAGATTTCAAAGGTGGCTTGAGAAGACAAAGTATTAAAACAGCATGTGCAAAGACCTGGATTTAGAAAACCAAAAGGGAAGAACATGCTCAGCATTTCTTAAGTTGAAAGAACTGAAAAAAAAAATGCAAGCCCCAAATTGCAATATTTAAGGAGTCTACAGGGAAAATACTGAATGACACATGAAGCATCAAAAGGAAATGGAAGGAATACACAGAGCCTCTATACCAAAAAGAATTGGTCAATGTGCAGCCATTTCAGGAGGTAGTAATTGATCAGGAACTGATGGTACGGAAGAGAAGAGGTCCAAGCTGCACTGAAGGCATTGGCAAAAAGCAAGACTCCAAGAATTGAGGGAATACCAATTGAGATGTTTCAACAAACAGATACAGCATTGTAAGTGCTCACTCATCTATGCCAAGAAATTTGAAAGACAGCTATCTGGCCAACCGACTGGAAGAGATCCATATTTATGTCTATTCCCAAGAAAAACGATTCAACCAAAGGTGGAAATTATTGAACAATATCATTAATATCACACCCAAGTAAAATTTTGCTGAAGATCATTCAAAAGCAGTTATAGCAGTATGTGGACAGGGAACTGCCAGAAGTTCAAGCCAGGTTCAGAAGAGGATGTGAAACCAGGGATATCATTGCTGATGTCAGAAGGATCCTGGCTGAAAGCAGAGAATACCAGAAGGACATTTACTTGTGTTTTATTGACTATGCAAAGGCATTTAACTGTGTGGACCATAACAAAATATGAAAAACATTGCAAAGAATGAGAATCCCAGAACACTTAATTTTGCTCATGAGAAACCTGTACATAGATCAAAAGGCAGAACAGAACAAGGGATACTGCG
Source organism: Trichechus manatus latirostris (assembly GCF_000243295.1). Lineage (NCBI taxonomy): Eukaryota > Metazoa > Chordata > Mammalia > Sirenia > Trichechidae > Trichechus > Trichechus manatus. Next base: position 1,517,769 of record NW_004444037.1, on the reverse strand, counting down.
TGGTTTAAAGTCAGGAAAGGTACGTGTCAGGTTTGCATCCTTTCACTATACTTATTTGGTCTGTATGCTGAGTAAATAATCTGAGAAGCTGGACTAAATGAAGAAGAAAACGGCATCAGGATTAGAGGAAGACTCATTAACAACCTGCGTTATGCAGATGACACAACCTTGCTTGCTGAAAGTAAAGAGGACTTGAAGCACAGATGAAGATCAAAGACCACACAGCCTTCAGTAAGGATTACACTTCAACATAAAGAAAACAAAAATCCTCACAACTGGACCAATAAGCAACATCATGATAAATGGAGAAAAGATTGAAGTTGTCAAATCATCTACTTGGATCCACAATCAACACCCATGGAAGCAGTAGTGAAGAAATCAAACAATGCATTGAACTGGGAAAATCTGCTGTGAAAGACCTCCTTAAAGTGTTAAAAAGCAAAGACGTCACTTTGAGGACTATGGTGCACCTGATGCAAGCCATGGTGTTTTCAATTGCTTCATATGCATGTGAAAGCTGAAAAATGAATAAGGAAGCCGAAGAAGAATCGATGCCTTTGAATTATGGTGTTGGCTAAGAGTATTGAATATACCATGGACTACCAAAAAAAGCAAACAAATCTGTATTGGAAGACATACAGCCAGAATGCTCCTTAAAAGCAAAGATGGTGAGACTACATCTCACATACTTTGTACGTGTTATCAGGAGGGATCAGTCCATGCAGAAGGACATCACGCTCGGTAAAGTAGAAGGTCAGCGAAAAAGAGGAAGACTCTCAACGAGATGGATTTACACAGTGGCTATAACAATGGGCTCCAGTGTATCAATGATAATGAGGGTGGTGCAGAACCAGGCAGTGTTTCATTCTGCTGTACACAGGGTCACTATGAGTTGGAACTGACTCGACAGACCTAACAACAGCATTATTATCAGAAAGAAATTTAAAAGTTTATATATGACCATAAATATCATGTCGTATTAATTTTCTAACCGTTAACCAGACATACTGCCCCCTCTTCTGCTCCTTCCATGCCAACGAACTACAATGTGCTCCTTCTTGGTAAGGTAGAGGGTCAGCAAAAAATAAGAAGACTCTTAACGAAATGGACAGGTACAGTGGCTGCAACAATGGGCTCAAACATAGCAACAATTTTGAGAATGGCCCAGGAACAAGCAGTGTTTCGTTCTGTTGTACATAAGGTTGTTATAACTCAGAACTGATGCGTTGGCACTTAATAACACAGAAAGGTTGTATAAATCCCACCCACTAAAGAGATCACTCTTTTCCCAGAATTTTTTAAGCAACTTTATGGAACAATTTATTTGTCAATTAATCCCATGCTTTTTAGAAATAGCTCTTCTAGTATTTGACTTGGATTGCTTTATAAATCTTCTAATGATATTTAACTTTTTAAATAAAATATACTTTGTAGCTGTCCTGCCTTACCTCTCATATTTGAAGTTTCTGGAGATCAAAGAGGTTTCTTTTAATCTCTTTCCAGCACTTCACATAAGGTCTTCCACATAAAAGAAAGTCAAAAGATGTTTGTGGATTTGATTGAATTTAGCTACATTTTAAATTATGATATAAAACTGCTTTCCAAGAGATAGAGATTGAAAATATGGCCAGAATGTTCAGTAAGGAAGGACCTTACTTTGTATTTTCAAGCATGACTGAGTAGAGGGAATATATTTGTCCCAATTCTCCACCACTTGCATTCACATACTCTTACAGGCAAGTACTACTTAAAATCCATTGCCTTTCAAAGTATGTCATATGCTCACCTCAAGCTTTTAAAGGAAAATATGCCGTCACTTTATAATCATTTTTTATTAGCTCTTTCTTCCCGCAAACAAATGGTATGAGTTCGTATTTGTTTGTCACTATCATGGTCAGTCATACTTATTTGCCTTATATTTTCGGAGCTATGTAGCTATATATGTGGAAATGGTCACAATATATAGTACACACACTCACATATACATACATATACACACCACACATCAGAAAATAACAGTACAAAAATTATATATGGTATGTCTTCTAGTCCAAGGTAACAGAAGAAATTTGTGAAATGATAATAAGAAAGTAGGGCATCTGAAGTTTAGCTGTTAAATACTTTTATAAAATAGTCCAGAAAGAATATAAAAATCAAAAAGGGTAGCAGGAAATCATATAAACGTGTGTGACTCTCCATGGAATGAAGTCAGGCACTAATGACTCTTAGAAACCAGGAAATAATAAATTCATAATGACAATTTGAATTCTTTCACAACAATCTTTCAAGGATCTCCAATTCTTTCTTAAAAAAAAATCTAGTTAATATGTACATGAATCCTATGAAATGAATAAAAACACTTCTGATTTTGAGATATTACAGAAGGAGGTGAATTTTTTTTAATCATATTTATTTCAAATGAGGTTTTCAGTTCTCAGTATGTTCATGGATGCATTCTTAATATTAAGGTAAATCTTAGAATTTTTCTATTTGATAGGCACTTCAGGAATGTCAGACTAAAGACTTCTGAAAATCCTTTACTCCATAAAAGAAATGAGAAAACTGGAAAAAATTATAAAATCAACTTTTTCATAAACCTGGATATTATCAAAGTCTTGCAACTTTAACTGGATGTCATGTAATTTCAATTTAAAGCTGAAACCAAAATAGAATGAAAAATATCTTAAAGAAGATCCTGGGGTTCACCTTACTCTTATGATGGATTTTATTTGAAAATGTTTTTTATCATAATATTTTATGCAATATTTGCATTCTATGCCATACTATATCTGTGTTCATATCAATATAAAATAATCTAAATTACCTTTGGGTAAAGTTGAGGATCCTTGAATTTGAGTCATTTACCATGATTATTCACTTATTCCTGTCATATTTCAATGTCTCCATAGAAGTATGTTATTACAGTTGGGGAAGCTTGGCTACACAGAATCCATTCTCTACTTCCAGCCTCCAAAATTTAGTCTGGACTTATATATCTAATCTTATTTTCTCTATTCCCGTATTTGAAACCTTGAGGCAACCAAGATAATCTAGTAGTTCATTATCCACAGAATACTCCTGGGCAATTTTTCTCTCCCAAAACTCTTACTTTTTCTTTATGGATAGTCAAATTCTGTCCAATTTTCTAAGCTAACTCCCTAGAAACCATTTTTTCTTTTTCTTAGTATTCTACAACACATATTGTTCATACTACTTATTTTGGAATTATAATTTGTCTTTCACCAATATCTAATAAATAGATAAAGAAATATGTGAATATATCTGTAAGCTTATAAATGTTCCTGTATAGAGAGGTAAACAGTAAACCTATATAAATATCGACGGTTGAGTCATATGTTCACTATTGTTCCAGTATCGGAGAATTCCATTTTTCAGAAGGAGATTTGGGATGTTTGATCTGCACAGGATGCATTAATAATAGAAGCATGAGGAATGATTGTTAATGTGGTCAAGAGGTCAAGAGAAGACACTAATTGAAAGCAGTTGGGAGA